>NW_026857407.1:0-45062 GCF_026571515.1 Ruditapes philippinarum
ATTTACATAATAATATCAGAATCACTGCAAGTGCACAGAAATATCAAAATCATTTTTGATAAGTACATAGACAAATTAATATTAAAATTACTGCAAGTACACAGAAATATCAAAGTCATTTCAAGTACACAGAAATATCAAAAATACTGCAAGAACACAAAGATATTAAATTCATTGCAAGTGTACAGAAAAATCAAATTACTGCAAGTACACAGAAATATCAAAATCACTGCAAGTACACAGAAGAATATCATTATTTACTGCAAGTACACAGGGTTTCAAAATCATAATTATTAGAAAATGCAGAAAGTATATAAATGGTTACTTTTTTGCAGAAATTATTACAAGTATCATAATGTATGTATACAGATAATTAATTAGAATGATATAAATTCTTCATCACCTTTTTAAAATTTAATTTTCCATTCCTATAAAATAACTTTTTATATCGCCCTCTTTAACTTTATAAAATAAGCAAAATAAGACAAATACAATTAACATATTGTGACAAAATTACATCACACAATATTACATATTAAAATAAATCATCAATCCATCACACACAAATGATGAAACACCTTAAAAAATATCAAAAAGAAAAAACAAACTTAATATAATCCTTTTAAAACAAAAAGCACAATCTACCTTATACAGTACACAATGGGTTAGAAAAATACCTTTTGTTTTAAAAGTTTAGCTTTGTCTTCGTGACAATAACTATCATGTTTGAGATACATATAGGTATGATGATCTTCACAAAAATGAGTTTTAAAAAAACCCAATTTATTCCTTTATCTCCTCCATGTGTTGAAGAGCTCATAAAATAAATTGATCGTGTAAATGTAAGGGTTTAGTCATGTTGACATAACATGACAGATGTGTAGATAAAACTGTTCTAAAGTTGCAATAAAAATCTTTAAAAATTATAAAAATAGCTTACAGTTTATTTACATGACGATACTGGAAAATATTTTTTCCCTATATTTTCATAACATCTGATGGTAACTTGGTTAACTTTCAGATTGTTCACTCACTCCAATTTTCCTGAAATATATATTTTTTATTGTGCAAAATGACCTACAATCAAGTTTTTAAACGCTTTTTACTCAAATCCGACTAAAAATTACACTACAAACTGATTTTCAATTTGATTCAGAGCATATTTCTATATAAGTATTTTGTTTTATATCATTCCTGTATTTGATTTATATTATGTTTTTCAGCTTTTGGACCTCAGTGGAGCTCCTTTAAAATGACCTTGACATTCAGCAATTTTATTGACTTTTATTGATTGACTTTAAGACAATTAATCTGAATATCTGATTGACCTTCTCCCAGTTTGTATGTCGTTTTAGCAATTTAAAATCAATTTAAAATCAAAGTACAGAAGTACAGGTGGGCTGGCTATCTGATATTTCACATAACATAGAATGTACCATCAGTTCTTGTATCTTTTTACTTGTAACTATCCTATCAGTTTGAAGAACATGTTTCACTCTTTAAGCAAGTTAAACTCGTAACCAATTATAGGAACAGGGCCTTCATTAATGTTGATAAATTTAATGGCCCGACCCATTCGCCTCAAATGGTTCACATACATTTTTTTCTTTTCAGTATTATTCATTTCTGTTTTCTATGTAATACACTATTTAAACTACATTTAAACGTTCTAAAACAATATAATACGATTAAATCAACCATATCAAAATACTTTAAAGCTTACTGTAGTGTGTTAGACCACTGACCCAAAGAAGCAATTCCCTGACACAATTGAAGAAACCAATAAGCCACTGACCCAAAGAAGCAATTCCCTAACACAACTGAAGAAACCAATAAGTCATTGACCCAAAGAAGCAATTTCCTGACAAAACTGAAGAAACCAATAAACCACTGACCATAAAAAGCAAATTCCCTGACACAATGGAAGAAACCAATAAGCCACTGACCCAAAGAAACAATTCCCTAACACAAATGAAGAAACCAATAAGTCACTGACCAAAAGAAGCAATTCCCTGTCACAACTGAAGAGACCAATAAGCCACTGACCCAAAGAAGCAATTCCCTGACACAACTGAAGAAACCAATAAGCCACTGACTCAAAGAAGCAATTCCCTGACACAATAGAAGAAACCAATAAGCCACTGACTCAAAGAAACAATTCCCTGACACAAATGAAGAAACCAATAAGCCACTGACTCAAAGAAACAATTTCCTGACACAAATGAAGAAACCAATAAGCCAATGACTCAAAGAAACAATTCCCTGACACAAATGAAGAAACCAATAAGCCACTGACTCAAAGAAGCAATTCCCTGACACAACTGAAGAAACCAATAAGCTACTGACTCAAAGAAGCAATTTCCTGACACAACTGAAGAAACCAATAAGCCACTGACTCAAAGAAACAATTCTATGACACAAATGAAGAAACCAATAAGCCACTGACTCAAAGAAACAATTCCCTGACACAAATGAAGAAACCAATAAGCCACTGACTCAAAGAAACAATTCCCTGACACAAATGAAGAAACCAATAAGCCACTGACTCAAAGAAACAATTCCCTGACACAAATGAAGAAACCAATAAGCCACTGACACAAAGAAGCAATTTCCTGACACAATTGAAGAAACCAATAAGCCACTGACCCAAAGAAACAATTCCCTGACACAATTGAAGAAACCAATAAGCCACTGCATGACTCAAAGAAACAATTCCCTGACACAATTGAAGAAACCAATAAGCCACTGACTCAAAGAAACAATTCCCTGACACAATTGAAGAAACCAATAAGCCACTGACCCAAAGAAGCAATTCCCTGACACAAATGAAGACATCAGTAAGTCACTGACCCAAAGAAGCAATTTCCTGACACAAATGACGAAACCAATAAGCCACTGATCCAAAGAAGCAATTTCCTGACACAATTGAAGAAACCAAGAAGCCACTGACCCAAAGAAGCAATGCCTGACACAACTGAAGAATTTACCAAATAGGTCAGGTCTGCACTCATTAATAATATGTACATCCCCTCTTCAGAAAGTAATTGTCTAAGATGACAACAGACATAACCATTTTAATGTTAGAAAACCAACATGACTTTCTTTACAATATGACATTGAGGAGCACAGAACCCTGACAAACCTTCTTCTAAAACATTTTTCAAATTCAATGTCCCACGATACATGTCTAGGAACTCGAATATGCTTTAATATATAAACACACTCAAAAAATGCAACTCTTTTACCATTGTTTCCCTTACACAATTATTAAAGATAGTATATATAGAATTCAATGAGCACTAGTTTATTTGTGACCTGACCTTTATTTTTATAGTCCCACTTTAATGAAATTGTTGGCATTCATATCCTAAATCTCAGCTATTTTCGGCAACTTAATTTCATAACATTTATCACTTGTAGTTCTCAGATATTTTCCCAGTATAAAAATATTTAACATAATATTCAATTTACATTTTGAACACTAAGTGGAGATAATGACCAGCATTATACCAATACTAGAGAACTTGAGGTCAGTTCCCATCTTGTTCAATTTTAGTGTATGTTATGAATCACAAAGCTAAGCAAATCAATTTCATGAATTAAGCCAGGTGAAAATTTAGCTAAACCATAAAATTCAGCCATGTGGAAATTTCCCATAAAACATAATTTTAAGTCAGGTGGAAATTTCGCTAAAACATAACTTTAAGCTAGGTGGAAATTTCACTAAAACATAAAATTAAGCAATGTGAAAACTGAGCTAAAACATAAAAATCAGCCAGGTGGAAATTTCGCTAAACATTAAAATCAGCCAGTAAACATTCAACAAACAGACATTCAGAATTTCTATCATCTATAATATTAAAGTTATCACTTAGTATTATAGCATTTATGTAAATATGACATCTTCGATTAATTTGCAAAAATTTCAATGAATAATTGAATCTTCTCTCAGTGGTTTTGATAATCAACTGCATGTCTGACCTTTGTGCAGTAACGAAATAAGTCCTTCTAAATTTCATTAGGAGTTAATCAGTTATTGTAATAAGGCAACATGCAGAAATATTTATGCACCAGAACACTTGTGGGAGACACTTAACTAGAATTCATGCAGAAGGTCTCTGGCACAAAACAATACCGGGTATTTCTACATGTATTCATAATTGACTGATTGAATTATAATACAACGTAATAAATTCAGGAATAAACAATACATTGAACAGCGCTTAATGGAATATTTTATGAGCCATATTTGAAATATTCATTTACGTCATAACATAAACCTCTCCAATTTATTAATATTTCATATCCTTCCAGGCAATCAAAGAGGAATAAAATCTCATACTTTATTCCTTTACCTAACATATACTGCAGACAAGTGATGGTATCTATTAGAATGAGATATTGTTGTTGTATCATAGCTTTAACCTTTACTACGCTATATCTTAAATGGACTTGTCCATTTTTCAGTCTGGACAAAACTGTTAATCTTTTTTAAGGTAAATTTTAAAATATGTACTGAATGAATAGCGAACATTGCGGATCATGATCAGATCTCGTGTCGGCTTATCTTGGTCTGCAATGGTTGCCATGGATAGAATCTGTTGCCAATATTACTGTGTGCAAATTTGCAGGTCATTTCCTCATCCCGATTTTTCTAGAATTTTCATTTCAGTCATGAAGTAAATATATGAATAGGAGTATCAGCAATCTAAGACTTAGACAACATTGCTAGCCAATGGGTCATTATCTTTTTACCTAATGGATCCATAACAACAAAAAAATGATTTCCATGTAATTTCATACTTTCTCTTGTTTTTTCTTTTATTTTTTCTCTTTGGTAATCTTTAGCCATTACATAGTTCACTGCATAGACATTTTGATATCGTAAAAACATATTGTGATCAATTACGAAAAAAATTGGACAATATCTTAAATAGGAAGTTTTTAAACAAAATGGGCATCTGGTACAAAGACTGACTATATAATCTATAAAGCTGGCATGTAATAACTGTAAAATACTAAACATACATAACATCATGTAATATCCTTACTAACTTTATATTATAAAGAACAAACAGTAATAAGACATTATTTCACAGTGAAGTATATACTTTTCATGATCCTTGAATAAAATTAATATGACAGCAAAACATTTTTAGCAAAGAAGTATCTTTAAAAATGATACTCTGCCAAAGTAAAACATGTTAAATTGCATATGTTTGCACCGTTATTAAAGTTTTCAATACATATAGCATGAACATATTATTTTTTATTTTAAAAATGACCAATGATAATTCTTCTTATATTCAGTTTTTCTTCCCTGTAAATTTTACAGGAAATCAAACTGATTTTAGACCGCCTTTGGCCGTAAAATAAATAAACTGGGGGTCACTAGGATTGTTTTTGAGTTACTTATTGTTCATTTTGCCTGTTTCAAGGGCAGATAATTCACAATCAATGTAAGCAAGGGGTTAATTTCATTTTTTTTATGTTGCAGTACCTGATTTCTTTTTTAGTGATTGTGGAATATTTCAAGAAATAACAAGCAAATTCGTTGAATTTATATCCCCCGCCGAGTACTGGTTATTATTAACACAACAACTGAAGACATAAGGCTTTATTTATATATTAATCATGGCATAAACAGTAATATTCTTTGAACTTGATAAATATTCAGGGCAATAACAGAGCCATAACTTTGTGTTAAATAGTAAAATCTGGAAATGCCAATGAGATGTATGCAAACTACATAACTAATCAAGGGCCATAAATCTGAGTTATAAGTATCTGACTGGAACAAGTCGACTATATGCACATCAATTCTCCTCTTAGTATCCCATAAAGTTTCATTGAATTCCAGCCAGTAGTAGCAGAGAAGTAGCGAGGAAACAAATATTTTTCTATATGGATACTGCATAAGTAATCAAGGGCCATAACTCTGAGTTAAAGTGTCTGACCCGAACAAGCCGACGATATGCGCATCTCCTCTTGGTATTGAAGGTTCCCATAAAGTTTCTTTGAATTCCAGCCAGTAGTTGCAGAGAAGTTAAGTGCGGAAACGATTTTTACTCTATATGCATACTACATAACTAATCAAGGGCCATAACTCTTGAGTTAAAGGGTCTGACTGGAACAAGCCGACGATATGCGCATCTCCTCTTGATATTGATGATTCCCATAAAGTTTCGTTGAATTCCAGCCAGTAGTTGCAGAGAACTACTCCGGAAACGATTTTTACTCCATATGCATATTGCATAACTAATCAAGGGCCATAACTCTGAGTTAAAGTGTCTGACCCAAACAAGCCGACGATATGCGCATCTCCTCTTGGTATTGAAGGTTCCCATAAAGTTTCGTTGAATTCCAGCCAGTAGTTGCAGAGAAGTAGTGCAGAAACGATTTTTACTCCATATGCATACTACATAACTAATAAAGGGCCATAACTCTGAGTTTAAGGGTCTGACCGGAACAAGCCGACGATATGCCCATCTCCTCTTGGTATTGATGATTCCCATAAAGTTTCGTTGAATTCCAGCCAGTAGTTGCAGAGAAGTAGCGAGGAAACGATTTTTACTCTATATGCATACTACATAACTAATAAAGGGCCATAACTCTGAGTTAAAGGGTCGGACCGGAACAAGCCGACGATATGCGCATCTCCTCTTGATATTGATGATTCCCATAAAGTTTGGTTGAATTCCAGCCAGTAGTTGTAGAGAACTACTCCGGAAACGAAATTCGGACGGACGGATGGACAACGCCAAAACTATATCCCCCTCCCGATTCCATCGGCGGAGGATAATGATAATTAATTTGTTCTTTGACTAAATATAGACACATAACCGAATGTTTCATACAAACTGGAAATTTCTAACAGAACTGTAAACTATAAAACTGAACATATGGTTACAATAACAGAACTAATCTAACATAACATTTCATATCTATAGGAATGTAGAATTGTCATTAGTAAATAAAGGAAGAATTTTTAACAACCTTGCCATTTTTAAAACTGTTAACAACGTTAGATGCTAAATAAGAAAATCTGAAAATAAATTGAACCGACTTAAATGGAACTGAAACTATGTAAACAGGAAATTACGCAGAGCTGTCAAGATATTTATGATTTGCAGAAAAACCCACAATTTTATCTTGTGAATAACAAATTTTTACAATTCTACTGCTACTGAGTTTCTATAGAATATTAAAAATGAAATACACCTTTTGAAAATAATGTCCCTTATATAGCTAACTCGTATAAAAATTCAATTACGCACGCAACTTTTGGTATTTTGCAGGGAAAACATTAGATGAATTCAATACAGTATTTCTTAAACATTCATCATACCAGTAATATCCAGAAAAAACAGGAAGATTTCATTATAAGCTATTTCAGTGGGTAATAAAAATGATAAATCGGAATATTTTCATTGTCTAGTCTCAAAAATGTTCGTATAAAGAGACAACCATTTTAAATAAACTAAAATCAATTTATAACATACCCGTACCGATTTTGTGACTCCATACAAATGGTATTGCATGGCTGTGCATATTTTTTTTCATGATGTCATTTGCGTTATAGAAGTATAATGTATAAAGCCATGATTAATGTTAGCATTACACCTTACAAGTGATTTTTTTCATTGTAATTTTGGAATATGTGGTTAATAGAATATTACATCATGTAGCTTAATTACTATATTTATTGAACTCGCTGAATAAAAAAAGACTTGCGTAATATATTATATTTTTATTCAACTAATCCCATGAAGTCAAAGAATCCTCATCTTAATATCCTTTATTTCTTTTGTCACATTCTTTTGTATATTATGAAGGAAAATATTATTAAAGCACCAATATGGAAAAGTTTTTTTTACCAGTTTTCATGAAGATGATAGAATTATGAGAAATTTTTATCTTATCTTAAGCAAAATTTGACACATTGGAAATGAACCTCAAAATGGCAGTCTAGGAAGGTTATCGCTATGTGGAATTTAGCATCTATTCTGTAATGCACACTGCCAATGATCTGTTATACTGTTAGATGCATAAAAGTTAAAAGATAGAAAAAACAAACAACAACAACAAATATTATTAACGCACCTGACAAACTCTTTCAAGAATTTAAGTACATTAATTACAGATAACAATATTACCTGAAATGCACCCAATAAGAACATGAAACTCTAATACAGGATGTATGTGGGCCTGTATGTAAAACCATAGAAAATGCAACAAAGCACATTGTATAACAAGGTAATTAACACAAATTCCCCGTCATTACCACCCCGGCAACACGACCATGCACGATAATTTCTAGTATGTCCGATGTTTATAATGTTTCTTTATGCGTGTCTCAAACATGCAGGCATTTTAACATGCAGTATATAGAATTATGTAATGATTGACGTCTGCTGTAAAAACAACATTGACATTCTCAGTACAGGACAATAAACATATGAACAAACTATAATCATTTTATACAGTATAAGAAGGTTAAAAGCACTTCATGTACTTAAATAAATTATATGAATAAATTTTCCTATTGGTTACAAGAGGGCTTGGATGCTTGCACATACACATAGAAGGAAGACTTTCTGTATTGTTTTGAATTGCAAGTGGGTTGTGCGCGAAGGGCCACCAGTATCTATACAAAGTATAATAAAAATTCACGGATGTCCTTCACATTCCACAATTTTGTCAGTATACAAATGAATAGCGTTAAAGCAGGACAGACAGATGTATACATATGCAAAGCTAAATTGACCCCTTCCCCACCTTTCAATACTAGTCTTACTAATTGTACTGCGCCACGAAATATTGTGCTATTTTCGTGTCTGGGCAATATCTCGCCTCTACGAGATTCTGACCCTGAACGAAGATATCTCAGAATCTAGCTTTGACATGTCAATATATTTTGACTACTCTCAGTAAGTGATGGAAATTAACCTTATTATAACGTGATAATAAACTCTTTATTTAAAGATACTATAATTATAGATGTGTTTATCCCTACTTTCACACAAATTCTAAAAATCTGTTGAGATGATAATTATAATTAATATCTCGTTTTTCTTCTTTACGAAGTAATAGCTTTGTCGCAAATCTAGCAATGTACTGCAGTACTCAAACGCATGTAGAATAAATAAATTTCAGTGTAATGTATTCAGAAATCTCGGAGAAAAACACGGTCTATTCCCTCATACATTAAAGAATGTAACCTTTTTAATATAAATGTCAAGTTTTCAAGTACATGATTACTGCCATGATTAATTACTACACTTTAAGATAAAAGAAATCTAAACACTATTTTACGAGGTTTAAATAGGTTAATCATCATTGTTATTATCACCTTTTTTCAAGCATAGTAAAATAATACAATAGTATACATATATGCTTTAAAAACATCAGTTAAATTTTTCTCCTTTTGTTGTACAAAGTAAAATAATACAATAATATTCACAACATTATTTGCTTTAAAAATATCAGTTAATTTTTTTTCCTTGTGTTTTACATAGTAAAATAATACATGTCAAAAATATATGTATATAATAGTATGCTTTATAACAATTCAATTTATTTTTTAGCCCTTTAGTTGTACATAGTAAAATGATACAATAATATATGTTTATAATATTATGCTTTAAAAATTTACTTTTTCTTTAAAAACATCTGTTAAAAGTTTTCCCTTTTTGTTGTACATAGTAAAATAATACAATTTTATATGTATATGCTTGTAAAATAAAACAATAACATACATTTATGCTTTAAAAAGTTTAACATCTGAGTTAACTTGGGAAAATTGACAGTGTGGTTTAAAAGTAAAACAATTTTAATTATTCAATTACAAGTTTTATTTTCCATTCAAAATTACAAATATTATCAATTCTGACAATTATATAACGCTTTCCTTCAATTTAAACAATTATGCAACACCTTAAAATACAATTCAATTATTTAAAAAAAATTTAAACCACAAAAAAAAAATCATAATAATTAAAAAAATATTGTACTAAAATAATATTTTTTTTTTTAAAAATCAGAAAAAAAGGAGAGATTAACTCAGCAATTTCTGGGAACTATCGTACAGTAAACAGTGATAAATTCATAAAAATAAATCATTAGGATATAGTAGCATAATAAACGCTATTTACCTTAATAGCTGTCGGAGAATTTAATCCAATATCACTCTCACGGTATTTTCACAGAAGTGTCCACATACAAAATAGACAATAAAATAGTGAATCAGTGCCTGTGATTAAATTGTCCAATACGACCATGATAGTTATAATCAGACAAAACCTGTAGTCCGCTGTCATAAACACGTTATATTCGTACACCAATATGTACATTTACAGATTCTTTAACAACAACAGCAACAACAACAACCCTCGAGCCACACATTTTTTTCCCATTTTTTTTGTGTTTAGCTTGATTTTGTGACTCCTTTTTGTAAATAAAATATTTCTTTGTATTACTCATATATAATGGTCATATTGACCGCAAGCGTTGGACTGTTTTTGTAACTTTTCCCGTTGTCTTTTCTGTCTGGGCCTTATCCTTACTCACTTTATTCTCCACTCTTTTTTATTACCGTAAATTAATCAAAACTGACCTAGCTAAATCTTTGCTATAAGGTTATAAACTAAAAGCTTGTTATTAAAGTGTGCATGTGTACAGTATTTTATCTCCATGCTGAACAAAAAAAATAAAATATCATTTTCTTTGATTGATATTTGAACAAATGTTGCAAAATTATCTAAATGATAATTAAATCTGTTGGGATTTTTGTAACTTGATTTTGTTTCTCAAGTGCTGTTGCACAACTCCTTTACCACAAAATAATAACAACTTCTCCACTTCAATCACATTGTAAAGAAAAGGAGGATCAGCATTTAATTAGAAAAAAAAATCAACCTATAAACAATATAACATGACTGTAAAACTGAGACCTTTCAAATTTTGCTAAAATAGAGGAGTTCACAAAAATATTATTTAAATGAGCAGTCAGCCAATACATCTGGTAGCACCGAATGAATATGTATATAATTATACATTATATGTATTTAGTTCAGTGCTGCTTGTGTCATAAGCTTGCCATAAAAAATAGAGTAACAAAACCATTTGCCAATAAACAATAGCATAGCTTCCAATATATCGGCCATATAAAGGTCAAGGCCTACTTTCGTCGGAGAAAAGCTTTCCAAAAAGTATCAAAACGAAATCTTTTTATTTTTTTGGGGGGAAAAGCTTTCAAAAAAATACCAATATGAATTACTTTGAGTATACAAAAAGTTTGAATGACATTTAAAAGAAGGCTATTAATTTACTTGTCTTTACATGCATTTTCTGACAATGTCTTTGATATATCATTGTGTACATGTATTTACACTCAACAGATGCCACATTACACCTGGCACAATCCAGGACAAGACAATATGGGGATGGGACACACCCCCTATATATACCCCACTATAATTTGGCTAAACCAAGCTAAGAATGCCTTTGATATTAAAACCATATAACCTAAATATTTCTTGGTATGGCCATAAACAGTCACCTTAGGTCACTGTCTACTTCACAATACATGTACATTGTACTTATACTGGTTAATTCCTGGAAATGAGTTACGTCTGCCGTCAAATACTTCTACTAGTTAGTATTCAAATTTTTTAACTACAAGGATTAACAGTGACAGAGTGTATGACAGTTATATGTACCTTATAATACCACATTTCTTGTCGCAGGCTAACTGACTTTCCGGGAAATAATTGTCCAATATACAATAAACAAGACATATATATATATATTTAGCATTTTTAGTCTAGCAGTTATGAATATAAAATGACTAAAGTATAGATTTTAAAGATTCATTTTATTGAACCATCAATTTCATTAATTTTGTTATTTCTGGGAAATAGTTTTAGCGTATAATTATATATTTCTGGAAACAACTCTGACAGGAAACAACATTGCTATTAAGTTTTACAAAACAGAAACAAACTATAGAATAGCTGTGAATCAATCATAAAGTCAGTAAATGACTGGTACTGCATGCAACATGTATTAATCCCCTACAGGTTTTGCTTTGACAATAAAATTTCATATATTTGGGATTTCAATGAAACGCAGCTTCAAGATTGCATGATCTTCACAAAACCGATGATAAAGTCACGAATGTTGATGTATCAAAGTTATTTCAAAATGCTGTGAAATAAGAAATCATAATTATGTGCTCCTGAGACTAGCAGTATAAAGTAAACCCATCAGGTAACAAGTAAAAAATTGCTGGGAAATGCAGCAATGTGATTGTCACGGCGAAAAAAAAGAAAAAATACAAAAAAAACAGTTATAAGTATAATGTTAAGGTATCTCCAAATAGCATTGAGTTTAATTGACAGGTTAACTTGTTAAGAAGGTTTTTAAGTATTGTAATGTAACTTGTTACAAGAGCCATGCATATGTAGTAGAGCAGAATAATTTATCATTCTTGTGTACTGCATACCTCTTGAGTGAGATCTATCCACATATGAAGTTTCATGTTGATATCTCAAAGGCTTTTGTAGTTATGCTCTGGACGAAATTAAGTATGAAAAGTAACAAAGGGCAATACCTGTAAAATAATGCACGGTAGATGTGTGCCGCACTCCTCCTCAATGAGATTTATCCACCTATGAAGTTTCACGTTAATACCTCTAACACTGTTTGAGATAAGCTCCGGACAAAAAGTTTGAAAAATAACAAAGGGCAATAACTCAAAAATTATAAAGGGTATCATTCTTGCGCACAACATTCCTCCTCAATAAGATCAATCCACCAATGAAGTTTCATGTTGACATCTCAAAGACCTTTTGAGTTATCCTCCACTCAGGTGAAAAATTAAGTATGAAAAAGTACAAAGGGCAATTACTCAAAAACTATGAAGGATAGAGTCATCACTCTTTTGCACTGCACACCTCCTGAGTGAGATCTATCTACCTATGAAGTTTCATGTTGATATTTCAATGGCTTTTGTAGTTATGAAGTTGTAACCTCTAACAATTTTTGAAATAAGCTCCGGACAAAAAGTATGAAAAATAACAGAGGGCTATAACTCAAAAATTATAATGGGTAAAGTTATCATAACAGAGGGCTATAACTCAAAAATTATAATGGGTAAAGTTATCATTTTTGTGCACAACATTCCTCCTTAATAAGATTTATCCACCTATGAAGTTTCATGTTGACATTTCACAAGCTTTTTTAGAAATATGCTCCACTCAGGTGAAAAATTTAGTATGAAAAATAACAAAGGGCAATAACTCAAAAATATGAAGGGTAGAGTTATCACCTCCTGAGTAAGATCTATCCACCTATGATGGTTCATGTTATATCTCAAAGGCCTTTGTAGTTATACTCTGGGACAAAAATTAAGTATGAAAAATAACAAAGGGCAATAACTGAAAAACAATGCACGGTAGGTTATCATTCTTGCGTGCTGCAATCCTCCTCAATGAGATCTATCCACCTATGAAGTTTCAAGTTATTCCCTCTTACACTTTTGAGATAAGTTCCGGACAAAAAGTATGAAAAATAACAAATGTCAATAACTCAAAAATTATAAAGGGTAGAGTTAACATTCTTGTGCACAACATTCCTCCTTAATAAGATATATCCACCTATGAAGTTTCATATTGACATTTCAAAAGCTTTTTTAGAGATATGCTCCACTCAGGTGAAAAATTTAGTATGAAAAATAAAAAAGGGCAATAACTCAAAAATTATGAAGGGTAGAGTTATCACCCTTATGCACTGAACACCTCCTGAGTGAGATCTATCTATATATGAAGTTTCATGTTGATATCTCAAAGGCTTTTGTAGTTATACTCTGGACAAAAATTTAGTATGAAAAATAACAAAGGGCAATAACTGAAAAATAATGCACGCTCGGTTATCACTCTTGTGTGCAGCACTCCTCCTCAATGAGGTCTATCCACCTATGAAGTTTCAAGGTGTTACTTCTAACACTTTATGAGATATGCTCCACTCAGGTGAAAAATTTAGTATGAAAAATAACAAAGGGCAATAACTCAAAAAATACATGTATGAAGGGTAGAGTTATCACCTCCTGAGTAAGATCTACCTCTAACACATTTTGAGATATGCTCCGGACAAAAAGTATGAAAAATAACAAATGTCAATAACTAAAAAATTATAATCAGTTAGTAACAGTTATCATTCTTTCGCACAACATTCCTCCTCAATAAGATCAATCCACCGATGAAGTTCATGTTGACATCTCAAAAATTATGCTCCACTCAGGTGGAAAATAAAGTATGCAAAATTACAAAGGGCAATTACTCAAAAACTATGAAGGGGTAGAGTTATCACTTTTTTGCACTGCACACCTCCTGAGTGAGATCTATCCATCTTAAAGGCTTTTTGAGTTATGCTCTGGACAAAAATTGAGTTTGAAAAATAACAAAGGGCAATAACTGAAAAATTATGTAGGGTAGAATCATCATTGTTGTGCACTGCACTTCTCCTAAATATGATTTATCCACCTATGAAGTTTCAAGTTGATACCTCAAATACTTTTTAAGATATGGTCCGGACTAAAATGAGGACGGAAGGACAGACTGAAGGAAGGACAGGCGGACGGACAGAGACTAATTTTATATCCCCAACCGCCTTTTCGGCGGGGGATAATTAAACATTTTCCAGCTTATAGCTAAAGGAAACTCAGAATTTTGCTCACAATAATGAGACATGAATTCTGAATGAAGTTCAGAAGACTTTGTTTAAAAGACTGATTTACGGACCAAATTAAGTTATTGTACAACCTGGTATGGTAAATGCTTACTGTGAAACGCATATGGAAAACGAAGTCTCATTTTAGGGAAAAAATGTTTTATTGCGCAAGAAAATGAAATTATTCAAAAAAGACAACAAGAAAAGCATTGATGCAAAGCATCAAAGGGCGACGCCAAAAGAATTTGACCTAAATACTTAACAAAAGATGTGTACTTTATAGCTGTACCATTTCATGTGACCTGGAGGCTAGGCCCAGTTTAAGTTGAAACTTAAACCAAAAAGAATAGACACTGTCTTGCCAAGATGCAAAGACAATTTTAGTCAATTAACCAATCTTAAGATTTATTTTACCAGATACAAGGATACCTAGCTGAGTCATCATCATATAATCACATGCATGAGTATCGAACCTGGGAAGAAAATCTTATTATATTTTTTCTTCACAGGTCTGATACTTGTACCTGTGCATATAATAAAGCTTAGTATTGCTTAGGGTTGCACTCGGACATGTCATTGACATATTTTAGACATAAAAGAGGACCTAAAATGAACATCAGGGGGACACCATAGATACTCAGAGCAGAAGTAGAAGGAGTACCAGCCACATCAACCAGCTGCTATCAGAGATAAAACTTGAACCATGTAAGAATGTCATTACATATGGCAGATGCTTGAAGTTCCATTAAGAAGAAGAAAAAGAACTTCTTCATGTGCAGTATACTGTAATCAACTGTATCAAATGCTTTTGTAGATCTAACAGTATCATGCAAATTACTGCCTTTGTCCATTTCAAATTAAATGCACTTTATTAAATGAATAAAACATGTGCCAGTCGCAAACCCACTTCTAAACCCTGACTGAAACTGCCTGACCATGACTCGAACACATGACTTTCAGAAGACCAACTGAGCTATCTGGCCGGCTACACATTTTCTCTTAAATAATGAAACAGTTCTAAACCACAACATATTTCTCCACTATATTGATTAATGTCCTTGAATTTCTGATGTTAACAGAGCATAGTGAATTAAACTCATGGTTAATTGCAGTCACAGGATGATAAAAACTTTCAGCTTCACCATAACTCAAACCTGTGACCCACAGAATAATGTACTGAGCTATCTGGCCACTTACACATTTTCTCCCCTAAATAGTGAACAGTTCTAAACCATGACAGATATTTAGATTTTCAAATTAACAGATAAATAATTCTTAATTAATAAATAAGAAAAAAAAAACCCTTACATTATTATTGACTCATATAGTCTTAATTAAGATAACAATTTATATACCATTGTATAATTATTTTTACTAAAAAGGGCTTAGACAGTTATTGGTTGTGCCATTATTTATAACAGGTCAATTTAAAAGTGAACATAACTGTGCTAATTCATGTACAATATCTATTTTTTGTACAGATAAAAAAACTAACCTTTTTTCCATGATAAGAAATTTTATGAAGACTGATTTGTATTTTGCATCATTGAGGGCACCGGGCGAAAACATGAAAATTATGCAACCAACGAACCACTTCGTGGTAGATTGTATTTTCATGTTTTCATCTGGCGCCTGGTTACTTTTTGTACTTTGTTGGTTTTCATGTGGCACATTAAATCACCCACTATAAATTTAGTGTACAAATTTATTCAAGGGCAAGTAACAATCTACTCTATGAAAAGTATGTTGTCGGGTTGACTCAGGAGACCTGGAGATTGAGACCGGTGTCCCTCCATTACAAATAGATAAGGCAGAAGCTGTCCATTTCAAACTATGCACATGTTAGAAAAAAAAATAGAATGTAACTATTCAGAATATGATTTGTTTTGAGACTTTATCAATTATATTGCTGGATCCAAGATTCAGGACATTTTCAATCAATGCATGTATTATCATTTATAACTTTAAATGAAAGTCTCATCCCTTTAATAATAATGACATAACTGTAACTCTTTAAATTCAGAAATATTATAAATCTCATCATATCAATATACTAAGATATACATGTATGCACATAACATTAATAATTCCCAGTTTCTATTAAATAAATATGAAATCCTAACATTAACATTGGTACTAATGGATGGAATTCAAAATCTAGTAGAAAGAAAACTATAATATATAAACTCTGTTATAGATACTATTATTAGCCAGCTAACACTGGGTATAAACATCTTTAACCTGTAGACTGATCATGTATTATCATTTATAAATTTAAATGCAAGTCTCATCCATCATAACTGTAAGTCTTTAAATACAGAAATACACATTATATCCATATACTATGATACACTTGTATGAACATTACATAAATAATTCTCAGGTTCCATTAAAAATAAATATAACATCCTATTAACATTGGTGTTTGGGTGGAATTCATAATCTTGTAGAAAGAAAACTATAATGTACATGATATTGTATAGTATAAAAGTAAAAAAAAAATCTCAATAAAAATTATATAATAAAGATTAAGTTGTGTAAGTTTCTAAACATTAAATGCATATTCTCTTACAGTAACAAATACTGTCCCTCATTAGACTTTACTATAAAACTAACTGTATATATATCAATTAAGTGTTTAAAATGTAAGCACCCATATGTATAGCTTAAATATTCTACCTTTTCATTTTTACCAAAGGTTATTTTATGAGCAATTTACATACAAACACATAGAAAATAATAATTTCACATATTGATTAGAATATTCCTCTAGCAGAATACCTATGGTATATGTGCTAAATGAACAAACTAGAAAAATCTGGTCTAAGGTATATAAAGCCAGTAAAAAAATATATATCAATATTCACTCATCATGGCCTCTATGCTTTTGATTAATACCTTACAACTGGTAAATTTATGAAACAAAAATAGTAAGTAATACCTAACTTCAACCTAAGATAGACAGAAAAGAACAGATAATTTAGTAAACATGAGTTACTTCCCCTTAAAATAGAGAAAACCTGAAACCCAAAAGAACACCCCAAACATCAAAATTAAGAAATGTTGCAGGCTCAGTTTTATTAAGCCATGCAAATTCATGGTAAAGTATTCATAAAAAAAATAGATGGCCATGTTACAGCAGTTTTTGCAGAAAATCGGATAGCTTTCAACATCCGGATACTGGTACACCTTGTAAAAACAACCATTCTGTGCAACAGATAAACGTAATATATAAAATTAATAGGATAATCGTTTATAACAGTCCATTACCTATCCTTATACTAATTGGCAGGTGAACTTTCTTCTTGTAGGAAAATTTTGAAAATATATAAATGAATGAACGAATGGATACATGTACGGCATCAATGTAGACCACAACGATATTCGAAATCCGGGTTTTAGTATTCAAACTTCTCAAGTGTGTCGAAAGGATTTGCGAAATTGTGTAAATATATCACGCTGATATTTCGCGTGTTGATAAAAATACTGTAATGTATATGATTTGAAAGGAAAATGTTTCTATGTAACTTTTCACGAAAATGGGCTGTACAATGATTGCGTAAAAAGCCAATAAAATGTCGGCTGTAGAAATCGAAAGGAATTTTGTCACGTGACTTTTGCCCATGCTACCGAAAACTACCCATCACAATATCACGGCGTTGAGACGCCGTGAAATAAGCCACAAAACAAAATACCATACATGTATTTGTATTGGTACTTGAACATTTAGAAAATCAGGGTATGCAACAGTTGTGCAGGACATACATTCTATATCTGCACAAATGGTATAAACATCGAAGGGCAAGTTATTAGAAGTGTGTGTGTGGAAAGGGAGGCAGGGAATGGCAAATCTTTTTTCTTACAAATCAAATTTATTCATTATTTTTTGTTTTTGTTTTGTTTTGGTTTCACGTTTCCCAAACACAGTAGAGGTCATATGGGGACTTTCAAGCTTTTTCTGGTGCTTTAAGACTTCAGGGGCCCCTCCATGCTTTATTTCAGGCACAAGCTGTCACCTCAGTAGAACCACCGATGTTCTGTAAACTAGCGAGATAGCTTCCTCATGTTATAAAATCCAAAAGTCCCTTGTGGGATTTGAACCAGCAGCCGTGAGGGGACTGTGGTTTAAGGTCAATGACAACCTCTTGGCCATGGACTCTCCTCAAAATTATTCACTAAGTACAAACATGAAGTATATATACTTTAATTATTTTTAAAAGAGAATATAACGCAGCAAATGAACCAGGAAATTGAACAATGCAAAAAACTTTTATATCTGTGAACAAAATGAAACAATATTTGAGAGTTTTATATCAAAAAGAAAATTTAAAACAACTTTAATCTTATTTATAAATCTGTTCTGGAAACAAACTGTCTACTGCATAAAATTTTATTTCTCTAAAGTGTATAGCATAAAAGGTTGAGTTCAATTTGACAAGGTTAATATTATTAAACATCTTGGGGTAAAAGTTGTAAGAATAACATGTCATAATTTACTTCCAAGGTACCAATTCTACTTACAAAAAAAAATATACCACTTACCAATCTATTTTTCAAACATTGTTTAGAAATGACAGTTCCCTTTAAATATATTACATTGATTTTTATTGTTTTCTTCCAATTTACAGAAATATTATTAATGTCAACAATTTTGTAAAGAAAAGGGATACTCATAGATTCTAATTCAAATTTTGTTCTTCAGGAAAGTTTGAGACAAAAAATAATATTATTAAGTAGGGACCCTTAAGTAGCATATTATTGGTTTCAAAAACCTACATTTGTTATTTTTCTATATACCATAATTAGATGGACCATAACAATAGATTTATCAGGGTGAAATTTCCCTCTTCAATATATCAATGTCCAATTGCCAGTGACACAAGCTTCATCATCTATGTAATAACATTCATCAATTGGTTTTCAATTAGATCTTTTCCCCCCAATAATAATACATATTTCTCTATGAATTTGTGTCATCAAAACGTAACGTCCCCTGCGACATAATACTGGTAGTAGGAAGAATTAAGTGCAATAAATAAGGTAAATAATTCATAATTCAGTTCAGAAACAAGCCACCACTGAAACACGCAGCAGTCATTTTATTGTTGTTGTTGTCATTATTGAGTTTCCAGTAACAATGGTACTGTAATGGTCAAATGGTGACTTTTAATCTTTACTGGTGGAGAAATACCTCAGGTGCCTATCTGTATATTATTTAGCTACAAGCAGAAACAACAACATTCTGTTAGATAGTTTGATAGTTTCCACACATGAAAAAAAATCAAATTCTGGCCAGGATTGTAACATACAGGAACAAATGCTTTGAATACTGCAGTCTGCAATTAATTAGATTGTCATATATTTATGATAACAAGTCAAAGGTCTCAATAATATTATTATCATATCATAAAAAAAGGTCAAGGTCAAATATGTATCATATAAATAGGTCAATGTCAAAATAATTTTAAGAATTGCCACAATAAATATAGAGATGAAAGTACTATAGCATTTGTATGATATAAAGATTTCAAGGTCACAATGACTTTAGTTAAAGAGGTAACAATGGTCACTATATATACTACTTAAAGAGGTTAAGGTCATAATTAAATCTATATGATTCAAACAGATAAAGGTCATATCTATTTTTTAAAAAAAGACCAAGATCACATTTCTATGATTTAAACAAGAAACATGGCAATGCCATGAAACCAGGTTTTCAATTATCACCTTTGTAGATAAATATGTTGTATTTGAAATACAAATACAAGCAACAAACAATGTAACTATGTGCGATGTAAAACATGAATAATGTAGGAGGAATTGCCACTGAAGAAGTGTTCACTATTTATTCTGTATAAGGAAAAAAAACAAAGGGCCATAATTAGGTAAAAAATTATCCAATCACAAAACCCCTACAATATGCGCCAGGGCACTTGATGACAAAGCTTCTGTGAAAGTTTGAACAAAATTCATTGAGAAATGTATGACGAGTTCAGCACAGAAGAATTTGTTCACTATATAGTGATAATTCTGTTTAAGGAAAAAAACAAACGGCCATAATTAGGTCAAATATTATCCAATCACAAAACCCCGACAATATGCGCCAGGGCACTTGATAACAAAGCTTCTGTGAAAGTTTGGTCAAAATCCATTGAGAAATGTAGCAGAAGTTGCGCACGGTAGAAATTGTTCACTATATATTCTGTATAAGGAAAAAAAAACAAAGGGCCATAATTAGGTCAAATATTATCCAATCGCAAAACCCCGACAATATGCCCCAGGGCACTTGATGACAAAGCTTCTGTGAAAGTTTGGTCAAAATCCTTTGAGAAATGTAGGAGGAGTTGCGCACAGAAGAAATTGTTCACTATATATTCTATATCAGGAAAAAAAACAAAGGGCCATAATTAGGTCAAATATTATCCAATTGCAAAACTCCCAAAATATGCTCCAGGGCACTTGATGACAAAGCTTCTGTGAAAGTTTGGTCAAAATCCGTTAGGAAATGTAGGAGGAGTTGCGCAAAGAAGGAATTGTTCACTATATATTCTATATAGGGAAAAAAAACAAAGGGCCATAATTAGGTCAAATATTATCCAATCGCAAAACCCCGACAATATGCGCCAGGGCACTTGATGACAAAGCTTCTGTGAAAGTTTGGTCAAAATCCGTTGAGAAATGTAGAAGGAGTTGCGCACAGAAGAAATTGTTTACGCCCGCCCGTCCGCCCGCCCGCCGACATACCTCAATCTAATAACCAGTTTTTTCCTTCGGAAAACCTGGTTAAAAAGTCAAGGTCACATTCACCCTCATGGAATATCCATTGCTAGCCTGACAGATTTCATTTTAAACTGTTAAAAATGGAGTGCTAATAGAATAGTCTGACTAGAGTCTCATCACAAAACTTTATGGATGTGCAGGCTGCAATGGTCTGGTTTTATTCTGGAAGTGTAAATCTTTCATCAATGATGCCAAGCATCATTAAAGAAAGTTAAAGAATCAATATAACTGCTGCAACAAACGTCTTTTTTCTACATTATTTCCTTCTATTTTATCAATCATTTGGATAACATAGTTAAATTTCTGCATATAAAGACCACCTGTCATAACAGACCATGTTTATTCAATACAATGTACCCTAAATAAGTCTGTTTGACTGTATACAAGAAAGCTCAAACAAACACCAATTTCAGATAAGGAAGGTGATTCATTAGTACTGTTTTACTCTATTAGCATTCTGTGAAAATATCATTAAGCTGTGAAAATTTCAGTCCTGTATGGTGTAAATTAACTTAATGTATTTAATAGGATTCTTAAACAAATTATTACAGATATTTATCCTATATATGAGCCGCGTCACGACAAAACCAACATAATGGGTTTGCGACCAGCATGGATCCAGACCAGCCTGCGCATCCACGCAGTCTGATCAGGATCCATGCTGTTCGCTTACAAACCGTATTACAAGTAAAGAAACTGATAGCGAACAGCATGGATCCTGATCAGACTGCGCGGATGCGCAGGCTGGTCTGGATCCATGCTGGTCGCAAACCCATTATGTTGATTTTGTTGTGACGCGGCTCATATCTTTTACTGAATATGCATTATAACAAATACAGACAATTTGCCAAAACTCCAATTAAATATCATACAATAGCAAATTGATTTGTATTGAGAGAAGAAATAAACATCAATTATAGTTAATAGAATTAATAAAGTTAGAGGTGTTTGACCTTATACATAATTGGATTTAGTGCTACTTAAACTCACTATTCTTAGAATTATCAGAGACATATCTTGTAAACAACTTTTAATTATTAATTAATCTAACCTTATCAAAAAAAGAATAATGGTGACCTGACATCAATAAAAATTTGAACATTTTATTGTAAAAGTAAGGAATTTCAACAGAGTAAATATGGTACATGGACATACGTTAACTTGTAAATGCATGGAATTAAAAGTACCGAAAGATTCTGAGAAACAAAAAAATACTGTTAAACCATTTAAGACATCATTACACCAAAAGATACCAAAAAAATATCATTACCAAAATTCTCTTACATAAATGTAAAAATGAAGAAATTTAAAAGTTAACCGACATGATATAGATTAAATGAATATCAAAAATTAATATTTGCATATAAGAAGTTTTATTTTGTCACATGAATTTCTATTGCCATTAATATTTTCTGATATGCTTTGTTTATTTCCTGGGCGCCGGTTATAACAATAAATTGCAAATCAATACTGTAAATTTAAATATCTTTTTTCAATACAGTCCTTTGGAATATTTTAGTGTCTATAATAATAATAAACTGCAAATTGATATTATACTACGTCCTTACTTGTTAATGTCGCATTGTCATTTACTTCCAGGAAGCATGTCTTATGCACTGTCACCTTTCTGGTTGATACATGTATATTATTATGAATATGAAATTTGAAATGAGAAGCAGACACATGTATACATGTAAGATCTACCAACACCAAATTATACCAAAACTATACCGAAAGATCATTTCAGAAAATATAATTTACATGTTCTAAAACCATAATTTGAATGTTGTATAATACTCATGTTTGCCCTTTCCTCAAGTAGGAAAAATGTATTCAATTCTGAGGCATAATTTACTTTTAAGCTGGACAACCACACTATATTATCCTTCAAATAATCGAACAAGAAGAAAAAAAACTCTTAAGAGTTCAGGCAGAACATAAAACTTTCTTCAAATCACATTACAAATAGGTACAAGGAAGTGTGTGGTGACTCTGCACTAGTAGCAAATGGATGTCTTTATTGCTACTTGCAATCAAAGACTTAATCATTTATAGTGAAAGTCTTTGATCTGATGCTGACTGTAGTCATTACATTAGAGTTAACAAACCTGTAAAAGACCACAAAGTGTAATAATTAAACACAAGGTGGACTTTGTCTTAATATAGAAACAGATTAACAAAAATTAATACTCGGGCACAAAGATGCAATCAGTGTGTGGTACTTGTTGCTTAAAATCTTTTCTTTGATCAATGACCATTTTACAGGTAGATAAAATTTAAGAAAAAAAATCGGTCATACTATCAAGGGAAATAACTGTGTTGTATAACTGTATGTAGCGAAATATGTATAAAACTGTTAAAAACTTGAATTGTGTACACATGACATTTGATGCCTCCCCCCTTTCATTTGCCTTCTGCAATGGCTGGCATATTAACATACTTATGCATATTTCATAAAGGTGAATTGATACAGTAATAACAAATATATGAAAAACAAGAGCCGGTTGAACTGGGTGATGCTCCCCGAATAGGTTTTGGACACAGGAAGGTATACCTCTTGTAGTGTCAGAGTTATGTCACAAACAAAGTTCAAAGTGTAACAAGAGCTGTCGGTAGGACAGCAACGCTCGACTATTCTTAGTGCTTGATAGTAAAGAAAAATGCTTGATACAATTACCTCCTCCTGTTTACAGGTTGGGGTAATGATGGTGAACAAGTGTGCAAAGTTTCAAAGCCATATGTCAATGGACTTTGAAAATATTTGAACTATTACAAAAACTTTAACGTAAATTCTAAGTCGAAAAAGGGGCATAATTCTGTCAAAATGCTTGATACAGTTACCTCCTCCTGTCTACAGGTTGGGGTCATGATGGTGAACAAGTGTGCCAAGTTTCAAAGCCATATGTCAATGGACTTTGAAAATATTTGAACTATTACAAAAACTTTAACGTAAATTCTAAGTCGAAAAAGGGGCATAATTCTGTCAAAATGCTTGATACAGTTACCTCCTCCTGTCTACAGGTTGGGGTCATGATGGTGAACAAGTGTGCAAAGTTTCAAAGCCATATGTCAATGGACTTTGAAAATATTTGAACTATTACAAAAACTTTAACGTAAATTCTAAGTCGAAAAAAGGGCATAATTCTGTCAAAATGCTTGATACAGTTACCTCCTCCTGTCTACAGGTTGGGGTCATGATGGTGAACAAGTGTGCCAAGTTTCAAAGCCATATGTCAATGGACTTTGAAAATATTTGAACTATTACAAAAACTTTAACATAAGTGGTTACGCCGACGCGGACACCAACGCCGACGCCGACGCTCGGGTGACTACAATAGCTCTACTTATTCTTATCGAATAGTCGAGCTAAAAACAACCCAAATGTTGTGAGCATGTGTCAATCTGGTGATAATTTTTGTAAAATAGTTGTAAAATTCTACTTCAAATAACAAAGTTATGCTGCAAGGTCATGCTGTGACCTTGACCTTCAAGGTAGCGACCCAAATGTGCGCGACACGTCATCTCAATATGATTATCATTTCTGGGAAATAGTTTTAAAATCCGACTTCAAATAACAAAGTTTTGGGCCGGACACGAATTCGGGACGTACGTACGGACTGCCCTTGACCTTTGACCTCAATATATATAGGGGTGGTTCTCTGGCAATGATCAAGGTCCCAACTAAGTTAAACTAACCTAACATATTCCTTTCAAGTTATTCATCAGACAAGGATTTTACAGTAATGGTCTGTCTGACCTTGACCTTAGACCTAAAGATTTCAAAATCAATGAGGATCATCTATTGATAATGGGTATGGTCTCTACTTAGAATCTTAAACTTTTTGACCTGATGTGACAAACATTCTATATTAAATGTCACTGAGACCTTGAACTCTTACCCCAAAATCAAAATGAATAATCTCTTAAACATAGACATGGACAATGTCCCTAAAAAATTTCATAAACCTTATTCCTTCCCAGGTTTTTGATCAGACTAAGATTTTGAATAAAATGTCACTGACCTTGACCTTTGACCTTTGACCTCTAAATCAATAGAGGTCATCTACTAGTCATGAGCAATGTCCATACTTAGTACCATAACCAATTGCTTATTTATCTTACATTATTGAAAAGGACAAATGTAACTGCCTGTTTGTCCAACAATCCTTCTGGTAGACTTTCCAATTTACAAAGAACATATTTCACTGATATTTTAGATGATACATTTACCTTTCATTGACCCAACACAAAAGTAGGGTTTCTGGTCAATTTCTTTTGGGTGAAGTGTCTACAAAATTTAAAATTTTTAAGACATGAAGTGTCTGAGGATGTGACGATTAAGTGCTTTCAAAATTAAGAGAGTGAAGTGTCTTTGGCTTGAAATGAGTTGGGTTCAGATATATTACAGCATAATCTGGGCACAATATACTAGTTACAATTTTCTTATTTCTAAATTGACTACACCAGTTTATACCAGTCAAAGTATCTCTAGACAACTATCAATATAATTGATTCTTTTTTTAGTTGTTATTGTTTACATAGCCTTAAGTCTATTGTTTAATTAGCACTCTAAATCAAAGCAGGATTCAGGTCTCATATTATTGCATCTTAGAATCTGATTTCATTTTATTACTGTATACATTTCTGGAATAATCAATGCAAGTTTGTTTGCGTAAATGTTACGTGTTAAGCAACAGTTTGTACAGGTATTTTTGTCATATACCAATGGGCTGCAGTTAATTTAAATCTTACTTGTCCCACTCACTGTTAGTATGTTTTTCCTTGTCTGCAAGACTGCTACATCCGTTATTCAAATTATCTAAGAAAAATTATTGAGAATTTGATTTTCATGAACAATTTTATATACATGTATAAGTTTTTTTCTAAATATAAATTTCAATAATTTTCTTATTCATTTTTCCATATAAAAATATATTCTTTTACAAGTATTCTTTCACAAGTTCCTCCTTTTTTAAACAGTTCATCAAAACAAGAGCTGTCCGTAAGACAGCGCCCGGGGCGAGTAGGATAGCTCCCCTTTTCATAGAAAAGTCGAGCTAAAAAACATATGCCAACTTACCCATGAAAAAGAATAACAACTTGACTTTGAGATGAATGACACATTTTACAGAAGGGGTCACAAAATTTCCATATGGAGTTATGCAACTTCCATAGGAGTTTCGGACTTTGCTTGTTTTCCAGAAAGGGATCATAAGTAAAATGTTTGGTGATTTTCCCATAAAGATGATATCATATCTCAGAGGCTTTCAACATACAAGATATAAATTTCATATTATATTAACCTATCATATTATATTATACCTGAACATACTTGCAAATCCAAGGGAGGATGATCATGTGACCCCATGTGATTGGTGCACTTGTTGTTTTAACTACTTGTATAATAAACACAATTATTGCGGAATCCACTAATGAACATTGCTTGTTGCAAAACTTTGTATACAAATACATGCTAAAATAGATCAGCTGGTCAGAGTGAGTGTCACCTGACATAGATAATTAGACCCTGAACTAATTAGGCTGTTAATTCTGGTGGCATATTCATTTAATTAGTCATTATTTCTGTTTCAGCACTCAAAATATCCCCGATAATAAGCGAGGAAACAGACCAAGTGAATTGTTATAGGAACAAACAATTATTGTTGGTGTTTCTAAAACTTTCATACGTTTTGTTATAGAAACAATGACAACAAGGTGAAATGTTCCAAAGGACTGTATTGACATTGTGAAACACCTACTATTAGACTGTCAAATCTATTGTTATACTTCTGAAAGAAAAGTTGCAAAATCATCATCATTAAAATACATGCATTGGCCAATCCCATCTCTATATATATTACTAATAATGTATAGCAAATATATTTCTTTTTTTTCTCAATTCAGGATAAATTAATCAGAAGATTCCAGAATTTTTTTTACTTTAAATACTTCCTGTGTTAATGACTAGTCTTTGGAACCAGTACACTGTGGAAACAGCCTGTCCATTACACACCACCAGATTCATGCAAGTTTTCATGAAAATTTTGAAAATGTATTTAAAAGTAAAATATTGTGAAGTGAACAAAGATATTAATTTACACATTACAAACAGTGCTTGAAAATACCATGAAATGAACAAAAATGATATCAAAATAAGCCAAAAGTGCCCTTTCTATGTTGGTAATGCAGAGAAAAAAGGTGATAAATATTGTAAAATCAGTCATTAATAGCACATAACATGTAAACTATTGGCCAATCTATATTTGAATGCAGATGAAAATAATATATATCAGAAATACACTCCTCTGTTACTTACAAATATGCAAAATTGCAAAAAAAAACAACATTAGCAAATATTTTGTAAAAAATGTAACAAAATTCCAGAAATTTAAAAGAATATTTTGTTTTTTTCAACATGAGCATTGTGACATCACAATTGTGATGACATCATGAAGGAGGGCATTTTGACTTTGGCAAAATTGAGTCAAAATGACTTTAAACCATGGTAAAGGCATGCAAGATCAAATTATATCACATGCTGTTATATTTTCACTTTATATGGCATAGACTTGCCACTTATGCCACTCAACAAAACTTTACATTCTGGTGTCCATTCTGTTAACTACATTTCGATCTACCATGCAATATATTTCAATTTAACTCTTTGCCTAGAACAAATAAATACATGACTTGTATTTCATTTCATTTAATATACATTAGAATATTAATACTTACAAAGCATCACGGCTGTCCTTGAACTTATTGCTTCATCACAAATGACAATAATTCAACATTCTACATGTATCCGTTTACAAAACAATCATTGTCTTATAAATGTAGAGTAAATTGTCTGTGAATAAATATAAGAGCTTCTTCTTCCAATAACAAAAACATCAGTGAAATATTATAATTTTGAAAACTTATCTAACCATTGACTTCTTCCAAAGCCATACAAATTTCAGTGAGTAAAACCCCTCAATTGTATCAAATATTTTGTTGAGGTTTCTGTCTGTCTGTTTTTCCTTCACATTCTCTTGTCATTTCTTTCCATATTGGCAAATTTCTGTTGCCCCCCAAATAAATTCCTAACAAACAATAATTTAAGAGAAAAAAGTAAGGTATTCAATATAGGTTATTTTATCATAAATATCACAGTAAACCAGAAAAACTATGTATTCCTGTCTCACATTTTTCTTAACTTTTCAATATTTCACAAAGCTGTCACTTTCCATGGATAAATCTTCAAACCTAACATAACATTTCCTTCTCAAAAGTAAAAATATGAAAAACCTTTATTTTCAGGTTATTTTCTAGACTAGTATTTTTTAAAACAATAAAATAATTTTCCTGATAAGTTGGTGACATGCAATCTTTTATACAGAAATAATTTTACTCATAGAACAAACTGAGCTGATTGTGATGTTATTTCCTGATATGAATCAAAGTCCAGCTATATAGCAAGGTGTTACACATATTTATTACAATAAAATACCGTTTTTTACGAACATTACTGGTATTTTACCGTAAAACAGTCTCAGTCAAGCTTTGCATTACATAGACCATACACAAAGTGCGAAAATGTCTGCTATATTAACTATTGTATAATGCACATGATACAAAAATCATGATAACATTTTGTCACCTTAGTGCAGTAATGGGTTAACTCCTATTAGATTATGTAAGACCTTCATAGCTATGTCAGGTTACATTTCTATTGGACGAGTACACAGCCTTCAAACCTATATTGGACAAGGTGCTTACCATTATCGGATCCAATAATGATATCCATTGGAACTTCATTTACTTTAAAGGATTTTGTCAACTTTTTCTTTTCTTGTCAAACAAATAATAAATTACCCGGCCAGTTGTGTTATGATTGTGTACAGTGCAACTTGTTAATTAGAAAATATGTTTCATACTGTATCTAAAAGACCTTAATTTCACATGAATCATAATTCATATTTCAGAGATAAATAATTTCATGTGTTTCACAAATCAATACTGTCCTACATCACAAGGACCAATAACTTCACATATTTCAAGGAAAAATAACTAAATTACATAGTCATTAGACCTATGTTTCAAATTCTCAAATACCAATAATTTCACATATGGCAAATACCAATAATTTCACATATCTCAAAGACCAATTATTTCACATATCTCAGACCAATAATTTCATATATCTCAAACACCAATAATTTCACATATCACAAACACCAATGACATCATATTTTTTGTAGACCATACAATTATTTTGTAAAATTATATGAAGGACAAATTTGGCATAATATTTTTCAAACTAATTCACATATTTCAAGGACAAATATTTCACAAATTTCAAAGACCATTTACATCATACATTTCAGGTACCAATAATTTCACATATCTCAAACACCAATAATTTCACATATCTCAAACACCAATAATTTCCCATATCTCAAATACCAATTATTCCACATATCACAAACATCAATTATTTCACATATCTCAAAAACCAATAATTTCACATATCTCAAAACCAATAATTTCACATATCTCAAACACCAATAATTTCACATATCACAAACACCAATAATTTCACATATCTCAAACACCAATAATTTCACATATCACAAACACCAACAATTTCACATAACACAAACACCTATAACCTCACATATAACAACAACCAGTTTTTTCATATAATAGATAAATACAGAATCCCTAAAGAAAGCCCAACACGGCAAAATTGAAAATGTTGCAGGCTCGGTTTGATTGAGCCTGTTTATGGACGGTACTGGAAAGTGCAAGTTACCGTCCACGCCCCCTAGCACACATCATTGTCCTACCCAAGGACAAATCATTTTCATAACAAATGTGATAATACATAGCAATAATTTTAAATAAATCATAAATACTCATTTGTCACATTGTTATCATTTACACAGTGTCATCATTAATTTACATACAACTTCTATAAATAAAAATTGGACTGATGTTTTTCACCTTGAATAATTAATAAAAATTTCCTCTCACAGCTAACTGACATTAAAATACTTGAAAGTAACAATTCACCTGGATGCAGTTTAAACAGATTATATACAATAGGACAGTTACTTTAAATAAAGCAAAATTAATCAATTTGACCTTCAAGGTCAAGGACATTAAAGAGTGAATGTCATATTTAATTGATACAAAATTCATTAAGTTGACCTTCAAGGTCAAGGTCATTGATGAGTGAAGGTCACATTTAATTGATACAAATTTCATTAAGTTGACCTTCAAAGATCAAGGTCCTTTATGAGTAAAGGTCATATTTAATTGATACAATATTCATTTGACCTTCAAGCTCAAGGTCATTGATGAGTGAAGGTCATATTTAATTGAAACAAATTTCATTAAGTTGACCTCAAAAGGTCAAGGTCTTTGATTAGTGAAGGTCATAATTAATTGTTAAAATGGAAGCTTGTCAAGTCCCCATTTAAGAAATTCAGCATGTTAAGAGTTAAAACTAACTGAATCTTTTATCAAAGAAAATTGACAAAGACAATGACAATTTTCTGTAATTGCATCAATCAATCAATCATTATAATTGTCCCTTGCATCATTTTGTGTCCATTATAAACAAATTATGCATGTTTAAGTCAAACATTAAATTACTTTATTTACTTACATTATAGCCATGTCTGCCTTTTGTCAGGAGAAAAACAACAACAATAAAGCATATTCAATTCTTAAAAGACTGGCAGTTGACATTAATAGCCATGTTTTGATGTCTACAGACAAGAGCAGAATAAAGGTATAAAGCTACAACATTACAAATTTAACAATTAGTTTCTTTACCATGGGGGCACATACTTCTTGCTGACATAGCAAATAAGATAACTTTTGTCTACTTTAATTTCAATCTACAGTCAAACCTGTGATTAAAGCCCACCCAAACAAGACTAAACATGACCTTTATATATAAAAATTGGTCTTTAATTGGAGGTTACTCTGTTCTACCTAATCAATTAAGAGTTGTTGAAAAGTGGCCTTTGTTTACAGGTTTGTCTTTGTTTGGAGGTGGTCTTAAATATAGGTTAAACTGTATCTATTGAAGAATGCTTGAAGCTGATCAAAATAGTCACTACTCTACTTCATGGAAGAAATAAGTACTGGTTTTATATGAGGGGACATGGTGCTGACCAGAGTATAGCTCAAACCCATGATCCCTTGATTGAGAGGCAGAAACCATTATCACTACTGCCCAAGCTCCTCCATGCCTGTTAAAAGAATGTTAGTGCTCTATACAGTAACTCTTGTCAATATAACAACTCTATATAAAACAAGAGCTGTCAGTAGGCCAGCATGCTTGACTACTCAGTTGAACAAGAACCTTCATCTTGTGGAATTTTCTAAGCTCAAAAAGGGCCTTAATTCTGTCAAAATTCATTTTAGAGTTATTAGCCTTGGAAATTGATCTCCTATTATGCACTCAAATAAATGTGTGAAGTTTAAACTTATTCTCTTCAGTAGTTTTGGAGATATCAATTTACATGCAAAAACTTTACCTAAATGTAAAACGAACGCTGACACCTCGGCAAGTACAACAGTTCTCCCTATCCTTCGAAAAGTCAAGCCAAAAATGTAGTATCTATATAAAGAAACTGTGAAACTTTCATCATTTTTATGGAAAAAAAAAATCTCAAAAACCAAGAAATAATAAGAAGCCTTTTATCTAGGAAATCAATTGTCTCTTGAAAGGTTAATAAACTGTATTATCATTAGGTTATAATTACCATCACATTTCCTATAAAAACAAACCATCCATTTTTTGTGGAAATTCTTCTGACAGTAATCTATATTATCATAATGGTTTTAAGTTGCAGAACAATAATATCCCAAATATATATTGGCTATGGATGCAATTTTAGTAAAGGGAAATCACTCTTCAATAACAAGCATTTGTGTCCCTTTACTGGTTTAAGATTGCAGCATCACACAGATCCCTTCATGAACCTAATCTATTCATTTGAATTATCAGATTAGCGGATTACAATAAGAATTTCAACACAAAATATTGCTTAATATATTAAGTCAACATGTCAATTTTTGTTGTTAAATCTATAGTGACTCAAATAAAATGTCAAAGGATACCAGCTTACACAAAACGAAAAGTTGACCAAAGTGTGACGGTGAAGGTGACACTGACACCTGGGTGAGTACAATAGCTCTACCTATTTGTGGAATGGTCAAGCTAAAAATGCTTTAAAATATTTTCAATCTTTCACTGGCTAGTTTAATTTTTTTTTTAAAGGGAGAGAACTGCTACCTTACTGGACACTTTCAGTATAGCCATAGTACTTAGTGACCCTTCAGTTTTCACTTGTTGGACTGTTTTAAACTAAGTATAACAGTAATATTACCCAGGAAAAGTATGGTGGCTGATTTGGTACATTGCGCATTGCATTGTTGTTGTTGACAACGCAACCTATATCGTTATCGCCTTTCGTCTTGTCGCTAGCGACAACATGACAAAGCGCCAAACTGCGCATTGTCACGCTTTCGTCTAGTCATCATAAGCAAAGCAGGCAAAATGGCACGTTGTCGTGAGGCGCATTGTCGCCCTGTCGCTTGGCTTTAAAAGCCAATCCTTTAATTTGAATCGATTGACAATGTGACATCGCGACAACATGTCGCAAGACAACACGCCGTTTGGCATACATCGTTAGCAACAGGACAACAAGATGAAAGTCTGACAACGCGCCTTTTGGCGCTTTGTCCTGTTGTCGCTAGCGCCAACACGATGCGCAAAAGCGTTCCAAATCAGCCACCATAGAAAAGTGCATCATATCACTGTTGAGCCTTTTTCAAAACAGTGCCCCAAAAGCTATTTATAGCGTGCAGAGATGTTAGTTTCTAAAAATAGATAGGGAAATGAATCGTCGGCTTTACTTACTTACATATAAATATTGGACCGGTAGATTAGAGGTATCAAGGTGTTTCCTAATTGTTTATTCATATTATCAACAACAAATTTCAATTTATACAAGAATTGTTTTGATTTGAGAATTATATGAACTGTTTTATCTAAATACAACATATGTATGTAACATTTAAAAAAAGGTGAAGACCGCGCATTAATGAAATAAATTTAAGGAATCAGAGTTATGGCAGTTTTTCTATTTTGATAGAATGAAAATTATACATTACAAACATGCATCAAGGTCACAAAATATTTGTCATGCCTTAAAAATGAGGAACATCATTCATAATCTTTATGTTGTTAATTATTAAAATTATTTGTGAAAATATCAATAAATATTATTTTTGTACTGACTTCAGATCAATATTTGTGTTCCACATTTTAGCATTATATAGAGGTTATCATATATTCATCATTGATAAAATGGATCATTTTGTTGGGTTAATAGTTCCTGGATTATTTTTCCTAATTATTAGCAGATTGTTGTACATTTACAGACATTATATTATTGTTGTATTAAAGCAGCATGCCTCCAGATTCATGATATTTTCTTGAAATTTTTGAAAATGTATTTTAAAAATATACTTTGTGAAGTAACCAAAAAGGAAGCAATTAACACATTATCAATGGCAATTACAACCTACCTAAATTACCAAAAAGAGTATGCAAAAATAGCCCTTACTACGTTAGTAACGCAGTAGAAATTTTGTTATTAAAACTGAAAAATTTGTCATTAATCGCACAAAACATGTAAATTATTACTTTAATCTTGCATCTGTTTACTTTTTCTAAAATATTAGTACATTTTTCTCAAGTTTGATTTTATTGCTCATCTGGAGGCGTGCTGATTTAAAGAGAAAAGTTGCTAATATTCACACATTTTTTTACCCGATTTGTGGATATGATGACTGCATTACTTCATAAACAAATCATGTTTAGACATGTTATATAACATACAGTCAACCACCTTCATAAGCATGCCACCTGTCTAAAAGCACGGTTTATGTGATATAATAATTTAAAATAATGACGTAAAAAAATCCATATAAGTCAATCGCAATTAACTTAAGTGTATCCAAAGAGTACTTACCTAACTTAAACAATTCCTTTTCTAATTTTACCATTCTTTTTTAAAGAAAAAAGATTCCACAAAAATTCCGATGAATTCTCAATGTCTTTTTTTTTCTGAGAAAAAAATTTGCCTCTCCTCCTACAATTAATTAACAAACAATTAGGGCATTGCCCGATATGTTACATTAAAAAGAAAACACAATGATTACATTATCCCCCACACATTCTCCACACAACAATGGCAAGAAAATAATAAAAAAACGAATTGTGATCTGGCAAAATAACTATCAAATTAGTGCAAACTCAATCAAATTAAGCCGTCATTCAAGTAATAATAGACAATTACTTAATTCGAGGAAACTTCCCATATATACTTATACAATCTAATATATACTTATACAAATACATGTACTGGGATTACATCAAGTTATCAATACATCCAACTTGTCTGTCTAAAAATTGTCTAAAAATTCATAAATGTTCTACATTTGTATTTTTAGACCACATAAATTTTTTTGAAAAGATACCATTACCCCTGTACAGTTGATAAATTTCCTGAATTTTGAAAATTTGAAACAGAAGGTGTAGGTCACACTGAGGGATAAAGGTCACATATCAGTATGTGAAAATGAAGCTCTCGTCCAATTAGGTATGTTGTATCCAATAATTAAAGCCCTAGTAGTAAGGGTAAATGTCAGAAAGCCCATGTAGATAGAATGAAAAGCAAATGTCACCCATAGAACAAACTGGACAAAATTAGCATGCATCTACCCATTGATGATAGAGATATTAAGATAGTATTGGCATTATTCAAGGTTAAGATGTAAACCACTAAGTAAGTAACTATCATTAAAGACATTTACTAAACATTGTAACAAACATGTGGTGTTCTGACCATTGAGCAGTCCCCTAGATTTCCACAAGTATATTACTTAAGTTTAGAATCAGTAACAAGTTAAACTTTTATCAGTGGAAGCATTCTATGAAGGTAGTTTTTTTTGTTTTTTTTATTCAATTCCTAAAAAGTTGCTAAATGTAGGAGATGTTACTGAGTTGCTACGGCGTCCTTACTGCGATCCCACTGCGCTCTTATCAGAACGCTGAGTAACAGCTTTTGTTTTGAGCATGCTATGAGCGACGTCAGTCGACGTTCTATGCAATGCCACTGCGATGCTGCAGCGATGCTACAGCGATGTTTGCGATCTTACTGCGCTCACCTCGGCTTTCTGGATTTTCTTTGGATGCCGTGAGAACGCCGCTCTTGTGTGACAGGGGTTTAACTGACAGTGAGGACATCCACTAAACCTTTTGAATTGATTTGTAACAGACATGCTGTGTTCTGACCATTGAGCAGTCCAAAAGATTTTCCACGAGTATATTACTAAAAGTTTAGAATCAGTTCTAAAAAAAAAATTATCAGTGCAAGCATTTTAAGAAGTGTAGTTAATAAATCTATTTTTTCTTTCATTAAAATAGCACCAGAAAATATTCATCAAAGTATTCAGAAATGGAATATATAGCTTTTCTAGTATTGAAAATAAAAATTATTCACCAAAAACAGAATGAAGTTCATGATATTAACACTTGTCAAAAAAATAATTTCTTAAAAAGTTGCTAAAAGACACTTAATTCTTGTTATTACTAAGATTACTAAGGAATTTTGTTTTGCTACTTATTAAATAACACCACATCATGATATGAAAGTCCTTATCTATTCAGTCATATATTTTGCTTCATATATTGTGAATGAACAGAACCTGAACAAAAACTAATCATACTAATATTTCACCAATTTTCAATCTATCATATATAACTTCAATGATTGATTTTCAACATAAATAGTCATCATATTGTTTTCTCCCATACAAAGTAAAAAAGCATGACTTCATCATGCCTGGAAAACAAAGTCAAATGAAAAAAAAAACCATCAAATAAATAGAGGATATTGAATGAGTGTAGGTTCAATACTGAATATATTGAACAAGTCAAAATATTATGCAAGTCTCATGCAACCTTAACATTATTTTATTTAACAACTTCAATAAATTCAGTAAGGGACCTACAAAATATAAAATTCTATTCATCACTTTCCCAAAATGAAGACTTTTTAAAGTGAAAAAAGAATCATTTTTCATTGATGTGCCTTAAGTAAAGTGCTAACATTAAACACCTCTACACTATGATTGTATCACATCACAATATATGCAGGAGTCTAAACAGCAGCACTATAATGTGATCAAACTATATTACAGATTTACCCTCACCCAACTAAATATATTAAATGGACTTGTCTATGTTAATCTGGACAAAACAATTCATCATTTTAAAGATAAATTTTTAAATATATACTCATTGAATAGAAAAAAAGCAGACTGTGATTAGACATCAAGGACATACAGGCAGATATTGGTCTGCACTTAGTCACATGGGTAGCTGTGATTAGACAACAAGGACATGCAGGCAGGTCTTGGTCTGCACTAGTCACATGGGTAGCTGTGATTAGACAGCAAGGGCATCAGGTTGATCTTGGTCTGCACTTAGTCACATGGGTAGCTGTGATATGACAGCAAGGACATGCAGGCTGATCTTGGTCTGCACTAGTCACATGGGTAGCTGTGATTAGACAGCAAGGACATGCAGGCAGGTCTTGGTCTGCACTTAGTCACATGGGTAGCTGTGGTTAGACAGCAAGGACATGCAGGCAGGTCTTAGTCTGCACTAGTCACATGGGTAGCTGTGTTTAGACAGCAAGGACATGCAGGCAGGTCTTGGTCTGCACTAGTCACATGGGTAGCTGTGATTAGACAGCAAGGTAAGGAGATACATCTTGGTCTACACTTAGTCACATGGGTAGCTGTGATTAGACAGCAAGGACAAGCAGGCAAATATTGGTCTCTACTTAGTCACATGGGTAGCTGTGATTAGACAGCAAGGACAAGCAGGCAGATATTGGTCTCTACTTAGTCACATGGGTAGCTGTGATTAGACAGCAAGGACAAGCAGGCAGATCTTGGTCTGCACTTGGTCACATAGGTAGTTGTGATTAGACAGCAAGGGCAAGGAGACAGATATTGGTCTCTACTTAGTCACATGGGTAGCTGTAGCAAGGACAAGCAGGCAGATCTTGGTCTGCACGAAGTCACATGAGTAGCTGTTATTAGAAAGCAAGGACATGCAGGCAGATATTGGTCTGCACTAGTCACATAGGTAGCTGTGATAAGACAGCAAGGGCAAACAGGCAGATCTTGGTTTGCACTTACTAGCCCTAAGAACCATTATAAAATGTGTAATTATTTACAACTAATTTGGTATTTTGCAAGTTTTACATTGTGCTCTGCATAAAAATATTATATAAAAATTGTATCACCAAATTATGCAGTAATGGAAAAGAGGGCTTATTACCTTGGCAGTTTTTTGAAATGATAAAAGGTGAATGTTAAAGTTTCTAAGGCAAGGTTCAGTAACATTATTTATACAGATTATAAAGTTTTGTAACATTTAGAACATTTTTTAAATTTTCATAAAGAACTATAGACTTAAAATTATGAATATGTTCTCTTAAGATTTTGTACAATGTACATGAAAAATGTAAATTAGATACTGTGAAAAAATGTTAACACAACATACAAAATTATCAATACAAAACAGATATAATATTATATTATTTTCTTAAAGTTTTTTTTATAAGTAATAAAGATTTTTTAAGAACTTGATATAATATTTTATAAAACATACCAAAGAAAATCCATTTGCAGTAATAAACTAAAATTTGAATTTCTTTCTTGTAATGTACGATGAAAAAGACACACCTACATGAAATTTAATAGGCTTCACTTAAAATCTCACGTTTCCTGTTATGTCTTAATTTTGTTATTTTTTAAAATAGTTTAACCTGAACACCTGAAAATTACCATAACAGTATTCTTGTTTATATACGGTACTCCCTTTAAAATGATTCAGTCCATGGGTTTGGCAATATTTTGATGTTATTGTGAAAGCAGAATGATGAATGGGTGCATTAGTTTCATTAAGAGACAATGTAACTTAAGGAACAGTGATTTCATTCACGATGAATTGCTGGTGCTTTAAAGCAGCATGCCTTCAGATTCATGCTAATTTTCATGAAAATTTTGAAAATATATTTGAAAGTAAAATATTGTGAAGTGAATAAAGAACGTAATTTACACAATGCAAAAGGCACATATGTAATCCATGTAAATTACCAAAAAGTGGTCAAAATGTGCAAAAATTGGCCTTTGTCAGTCACACAGTTGAAATATGGTAAAAAATATATTGCAAAATCAGTCATTATTCGCAAATAACATGTAAGTTATTAATTAAATTAAATTCATAGCACAAAGTTGATTTTCTTAAAATATTTTGGCTCATCTGGAGGCATGCAGCTTTAAAAACCTGTATTGAAAACACATACAAATGACTCATGTATTAGATAGTGCCAGATACATTGGTTACTTGTTCTCAAGTGAGTGTTTCTGTCCCAATTAAAAAGTACAGCAATAAACACTTATACATAGTGCCACGTTTTTTAAGACAGACAAGGGGAGCCAGAGCTTAGTGGTTAAGGTGACTACTTGTAGACCAAGGGATTAGTGGTTTGAGCCCAACTAGGCTGACCATTATTTTTCTTCTTATCACACCAGAACTCAGGTTATTTCTAGGCAGCAGACAATAGAGTGTGGTTCAATCATAATCAAGCTGAAATAAATATGGTCCATGTTTATGTTTTGATTGCCAAGTGTTCATTTGTTGTTTAAACTTGTAAATCGACAAACAAAAGCCTATTTGAGTAATCCAAGATTGAGTTGGTGAGTCGGGTAGGGAGAAAAAGAGGTCAAATTTGAACACATGTATCTGTGGTCAAGCACTGCAACCACTGAACCACAGTCTTGCTTTCTAAAATTATACTTTACTGAAGATTTCTCCATGATATGTCTAATGTCAGCTCTAACTGCTCTTTAAAGGTGACAAGATAAGGGAATCACACATGGTGACATGCTACAACTTAAAAAAATCATTTGACATAACATCACTCTACTAATTCAACATCAAAACAATTTTTTTATTATTTTTTTTTATAAAACCTTTCCAAATTTTTACATAATTATACTTCAAAGCTACGATAACCTTCTTATTTGACAAAAAAAAGGAATTAACATAAAATTACCATTATATACCAGATAGAAGTGTCCAACACATTGTAACATTACCTACACTTTTTTGTCATTTAAACATGAAAAAAATATCACTTTCACTTAAAAAATCTCTTTTTATATATAATTATAGGATATACACAAACAGGTGATATTCAAATGATATTTTTTTTATGCTGCCCTTTTTCAATATACATTTACGCCTTGTGACATTAAAATATAACCTTTATTTTTCAGTTGAAGTCATTTACAGTTTCTAATTGCTTGAAGTAAGACAACAAATGGCTGATTGTTTTAACCCTGCTAAATTTATGCTATAGAACTTACAATTTGAAAGTTCATCGTTAATATAAATGAATTAGATATTAAATTGCTAGGAGTAACTGTTTCCATGCAAAAAATATCTTAAAGGGACTTGTCTATTGATCTGAGCATTCATCACTGTTAGGGAATATTTCAAAATATAGGGCACATAGCAGACCGTGATCAGACAGCACAAACACTGATCTTGGTAAGCATTGGTTGTATGGGTAGAAGCAGTTGCCAACTGGCTAAGAGGTAAAGGAACTCTAAAGGGGGCCCTAAAGCATTTTTTTTTTTATTTCTTACATACATTGGCTGACGCTCTTACAAGTAAATGATACTTTAGAAATATACACGTAAATAAATTGAAAAACATATTTTTGTTCAAATCTTAGACAAATTTAAATGAAAGGTTGTGCAACACTTCAATTTTTTGTCATTTTTTTCACAATTAGAATTATTATCCTGAAAAAATGGAGGAAGCACATGATCTGAAATTTTGCACAAAAGTTATTGGTCTAGACCTTCATCAAACTGAACATTATTCTCGAAACATTATTTCCAAACTTGTCAAGTCAAAAAACCTCAGTGGGGTCCCTTTAATATAAAAAATCACAGCTATCAGTCAGTAAGTTAAAACTCCATCTATTTATCGTCTTGATAAAACTTGTTTACAAGACATCTAAAATGATGTACGTCCTTAGTAATTTGTGCAAATTTTTTCTTGGACTGAGACCCTTGTAGTATAACACAATCCAAAACTGAATTATGTTTTTTCCCCATCATGATGTAAATTAGTAACAATTTATGCAAATATGTTTATCTACGATGAAAAACAATCCACTATTACATTAATAGCTGACAATAATGATCAACTTCACCGTAGAGTCACCCCCCCCCCCCCCCCAACTTTATCTCTTTAAGTTAACTAGGAGGTGATTGAACCACAAAAAAGTTGTATTGCTTACACTTTTTCTTTTATTATCAATGGACGTTTTTTCATTTCAAATTTGTGCAATGTATTTCCCCTACTTTTGATTTTGGAACTTAAAGCAGTATGACTCTGGTGAGATTAACGCTAATTTTCATGAAAATTTTAAAAATGTTTTTTAAAAGTATTATATTGTGAATTGAACAGTGAAAGTAAATTTACCCATTGCATGTTTAATAGCAGTAACAATTCGCTTAAATTACAAAGAGGTCAAAATATGCAAAAATATCCCTTACTGTGTTCAGTATAGAAATATGGTAATAAATATTGCAAAATTAATCATTAATCACACATAACATGTAAATTATTACTTGAAACTTTAATGGTTTTTTTTACTTTTCTTAAAATTTTAGTACAATTTTTTTCTCAACTTTGGTTTTCTTGAAATACTTTGACTTATCTGGAGGCAAGCAGCTTGAAGATATTTCATTACAATTGTACAATTATGTTTTTTAAACTAGCAAACAGTACAGTATTTGATCAAATCAAATGAAATTACACCCCATGCTTTCAAAATCGATATTTTTCTGCAATATCAAAGCACTTTATATCAAAACTGCAAAACAAAACCCTCATTTAACCAATGAGACTTATTTTTATATGGTTAAGACATATGACTTAAAGCACAAAATCTCGTGCACAGCTTTTGAAGCTTTCGCCTCAGCAGAAATATTCTCATCAAAATATATTTCTCATCAAAATACGAGTCTAAAATAGCACGGACAAATTTATGTCATCACACTGCTGTCCTTTTATGGCATTCCAATTTTTCTAAATCTAGATTTTTACACTGATGTGAAGGAATTTCGAGCCAATTACTATGCCATCTACTTGAGGCATCTTATCATAAATCCAATAAAACACCCCTAGATCCTGTTAGCTTATCTCAATATAATCACTATTTATACTGGTCTATAAAAAATCATTACAACATTTTCTCTATTATAACCGGACATAACTGTAAGCTGTTGTCCAGTTTCTTGTGACCTCTGCACATTTCTAAAAGTGCATTTCTAGAAATATTAATATTATGAATTTTTGTTTTGACTTTAAAAATCCTTAGACCTATTGGCAAAATTGCACTAACGAATAGGGATAGGGGCCAACTAGTTATAAACTGAACAAAAGAAAACAATAGAGTTCATTTAATTGCAATAGAGGAAGAGGCCAATGGCTCTCTATTAAAAAAAATTAAATAACAATAGAATTGGCCTTTTATCCCAATTCAGTCATCCTAATTCGGTCATATCCACCTGCCTCTCAATCCAGAAATCAAAATATTGAACTGTACTGGCATTGATGTCTCCATGTCTCATCACATAGTACTAATGTAATTGCTAAGTTTAGGTAACAAATTTAAGAGTTGATGTTGTTAAGTTTTAGTTTGAAACCTCTTTAAGAAGCAGCAATTTTACCTGCTGAATTTCTCTCATGGTAATGCCAAGTTTTTATTTTGGAGCAATCCCGTGTTCGGCAGATTTTAAAATAAATGTCAAAATTTGAGCCACCAACAGTATACAGAGCCTGGTTAGAGGGCATGAATGTGCATGCTAGCCTGGCTCTATACATGTAGCAAAGGAGGATATATTCTTGTTCTACAAGGTTAAAAGTTAATTATACACTTGATAGATATTTGTATGTATATGTAGTGGGAGGACAACTAAAATGGTAAGTCATAAATAAAACCACCTACCTTTACATCTGATGAACACTGTTGTACCTGCATTCTGTACAAATATAGCTTGTGGTCAACCATGACAACATAATATTATGACAATCTGAATATAAAAAGACAAATCACCAACTATAGTAACACCAGAAAATTCTACATTTTTGTGATAAAAAAAATGATATACAAATCATTATGCTTCCAAAAATAGTAGTATACATTTACTTATTACAGAAACTGTATTTCATTCTAATGATAAACAATGAAAATAAAACATAGATTCATCATTTTTTTATACAGAGTTATACAAACTTAATCTACTAGTATTTGTACATGTAAGAAGTAACATGTTAACATACCTGTACATGTATTAGCTTAAAAGTGATTCATAAAATATCTAATGTTCATTCACTAACTACACTGTAAAAGAATATTTTCATGGGAATAAATCTTATAACATTTATTACCTACTTTGTCACAGCTTTTCCTTCATTTCTTTCTTCTTAATGATTATCCCCTGCAAAGTACAAATATTTATGAATGACAGCATGGCAGAGTGGTTAATGCTTCAGACTAGTAATCTAAGGACTGCTAGCTGTATGGGTTTAAACCCCTACCGGGGCAAGCCGCTGTTTTGCTACATTGCGGCAGATAATTTCGCATTTAACGCTACTATCTCCATGTAATGAGCACCTAACATGCTCTAAAACTATTAAAATGTTTTAATACTAAAGGTTACCCTTTTTAAAGAAGTAAAATTTTATTCTGAGGTATAATGTACCTAAAATATCTTAGAAGTGAAGGTGCTATGATATATGTTATTGAATGAACAGACAGACAGACAGGCAGATGGACAGACAGACAGATGGTAAGAAAGAACACCCTGTTACTATAAAGCTATGTTTCATCAAGAACTTTCAGGAATCATTAAAAATTTGATTTGACATCTGGTATGCATTGTTGCAATAGACTTATTAAGTAATGGATTATACCTTGTCTAAAGTAATGAAGTACTTGAACTCTGGGGTATATCGATATCTTGTTTTGTTCCATCATTGTATTTTCATGTTCCTCACATCAAATCAGGATCTAGTCATATGCTATTACTGGGAATATTCTTCAAGGTTCATTTAGTTCACAAACATTTCATTGTCGATCCAACAGGAGTTAAACCAAACCATGCCAATAACTGCATCCACCCTGTAAAAGAATTCATAAAATATTAATGAATCTAATAAAGTGACACAAACTTGTATGATACATGTGTATTGAAATTTAATAGTATGTATAGAACTTTCAGCTGTAATTGGAGTGATTGCCATGTGATTAAGATGTTAACCTCTCTACCCAGCTATTGTGACATTGAGCTCTATTAAGGTCATGACCTTGATTCTTTAAATTTCTGAAGCAGTCTTGACAAGAGTTAATAAATTTCTACCATTCCGCAATCATGTTTAGTCACCTCTGACACCATTTTAAGAACGTGCAATTTTGCATTTTTAAAAAGAATAATTTGGACATTAAAATATCATGCAATTATACATAATATTATCCTCATTTCAACATTATTTCATTAAGACTTACAGTACTAGGAAAGACCTTGGAATTCAGTAGGGTCATCATAAGTAAACAACAAAACTTATCTACTCTTCACTTTACTTCAAAATTCACGCTTCAAATTTTAGACCTCACATTTCAAACAGACTACAAATTTCAACTTCATATTTCACACTATTGACACTTCTTCAATTAACTTTAGAAATCAATCTTCAAATTCCAAATCTTCAAACTTAAGATTTCAGACTCAAACTTAAGATTTCAGACACAATGACATCTATGAAATGTGAAGCCTAAAATTGGAATGACACCACTGGTCTTGCTAAGGTTCACTCGGCTTAAGCTCGAGATTTTATAAGCCTGCTTCAACATTGCTAAACTCTTTAGATACAAATCTATATTATACCAAATCATATCAAAGCCTTTGTAATCATAATTACCGGTAATAATTTGTGTAAAAAATAAAAATAGAACATTGGAAATTACTAAACAGCTTACCTAATAAGATCTAATCTCCACCAAAAGCTGCTAGCTAGATACTAATTACATGTCCATTAGCCAGAACATATCTGCCAAACAGGACATCATAAATTTCAAATAAACTGATGTTAATCATCAAGTCGTGATCGTGGAAGTCATGGCTACTGTAGGAATTCTTAATTTCATCATATATAATTCATTTTAATGAATAAAACATTAATAAGGTTTATAGCATAAATTTATAATACAACAGGTTTGTAACATCGCATGCCACTGGATAATCATGACATTATTATGAACTATATTTATAGTATATTTATTACATGGCTGCTGTCAATTTATAAAGTAATTTCATTTTTT
>NW_026857408.1:0-37814 GCF_026571515.1 Ruditapes philippinarum
CAGAAAATCCATTTTGATCCAGAAATGTCGCTATTCCTGCTCGAACCCTATTTTTAAAACCCCTCACACTACCCCTTGAGCTCATAATTCGTTTCTCATTTATTGTCGTTGGGTTGGAAACATCTCTCCGACCTACAAAGTGGTTCATGTCAAGGTCACGTTCACCATTCTCACTAAAATCTATTGAACTCAAAGATGCCACCTTTATCATTCCATTGTTACCGGAATTTTCTTTTATCTTAGTGAAACGATCTCCTAATTTTGAATAATTCTTTTCCATTTGCTGTAAGTGACAAAACGTCCTTTCAGAGGCACTTCTTTTGAAAACACCTGGCCCCGGATGTGCACGTGCTTCTGATGTGATTCCAACCCGTGAATCATCGTGCACGGGTTCGTTAGCATCCCTCATAATGAGAAATAAGTGATTTCAAAATTTTGCAGAAAACTACAAAACAAATCCAAATTTTTCAACTTTTCTTTTATCTTATATTGCCATCTTAATTATATAAATAAATGAGATATAAACTTGTATCCATCTGGTTCATAAGTTCCACTATTGATCAGAAGGGCGCGGTTTTACCATATTACAGTAATGGTATTTCTGTATATAATAATAATCCACAGCGATTTTCTTCAAGCAGACGACACTAGATGCTCTCTATATCCGAATGAGCATTATCGACATAAACGTAGATCAAAAAGTCGGTTTCACAGGTAAACGTGTCACGTGAAGACTATATTTACCTGTATGACGTCACAATATCTTCCATATTATTAAATGGCGATAAGATAAAGAGAAAGCTCTTGCGCGGTCAATTAAATTCTTTTATACGCAAAATTAGGCTTGAATATGTCATTTAATGATGCAATAAAGTGTTTTATAGCTTTTAGAATACATGTTTGAAATGTTTAAATAGAATAAAGGTATGCAGACTTGTTAGGGTTGCGACAGTGTAAATTGATACTTGGATAACCCACACAATGGTTTTATGGTTATTTTTTTTGTTTCATTACTTAAAGAATTTGCGATTTTTTTAGACAACATGAAAAAAGTGTATAGATTGAGACGTAGATAAAACCATATACCATGCAACCATTGGCCTATTATAGAGACCTATATATCTTAGTTACACTGAATAAAAGTAACAAAGGCTTTTAATTTCGGGCTTGTTAAAACTAACTCCGATGATCAAGTCGGAAAATAATAATAAAAACCCCACGGGAAGATCTTTGTGCTTTATACATGTTTCTATATACATGAAAAACATAACAAATGCTGAAAATGTGAAATAACTGTGAATGTATGCAAGGTCAAAAATTATATTTGTAGGAACGGCACATTATGCAGTCAGGTAGTTATTTTGCCCTATCAGAAATAGCGTTCTATAGTGTTATTGTGTTACATTTATTACCTCCCTTATATTTATTGACGCCATTTACCTGTAATTTAATTGACGTGCGTAAACTAGATATGGGAATTAATCGCAGACTTCTAACTGTTTTGTCGGTGTCATCTATTTATTTATTTTATTTTAGCAACAGCATAGATCACAGTTACATAATAAGATATATATATATAAATAAATATATATAAAATAACAGTTTATCCAAATTAAAATATCATTCATATTAATAATAAATAAAACAAATATTAGTAGTTAATTTTGCCCTATCAGAAATAGCGTCCTATAGTCTTATTGTGTTACATTTATTACCTCCCTTATATTTATTGACGCCATTTACCTGTAATTTAATTGACGTGCGTAAACTAGATATGGGAATTAATCGCAGACTTCTAACTGTTTTGTCGGTGTCATCAGCAATACTTATTTTATACAAGGCTTTTAAAGTATGGACAAGGGACAGGTATTCAAAGTCAAGTGCAATTCGTTTAATAAATAATTTAATAAAGGGATTTTGACATGAAAGAACTCCAGGCATGTTTACCATTTGATAGAGGTCCGGACAAATAGCTTGTGTGCAAAATTTCACATCGTTCTTTCACTTTGTTTTCCCGAAATAATTATTTTTATTGTAAAAATGAAAAAGCGTTGCAACGCTTTTCACTTTAAAAACTGGTCTAAAATGCACAGACGCTTGGGAGTCAGATCTTGCTCCCAACGTGATCATACGCACCTGTAAACACTCTATCAAAACTATTTTAATATTTAAACATGAATGAGACATCTATTACAACTATAAAACTATATATTTTTGATAGAGGGTTTACACAGGCGTATGACATTGGGGGGTAGGATCTGACCCCCCAAGCGTCTGTGCTAAAATGTGCAAAATATCCATTTTCAAAGACAATTTAATCATAAGCTGGAACAAAGATGTCCCAGCTCTGAGTATATTTTGCAGATTTTCCATTTTAAGTACATTACTTCATCTTTGCAAGAATTTCAAAATTTATGTTTAAGGGCTTTTTGACCTCAGTGGAGTACCTTTAAATTAGATGTTATTTAGCAAATTTGATTATGATGTCAGGACTTAATCTGTTGTAAGCCTGTGTATTCTGGATGATGCTAAGTTTACATTAGTATTGGGGATAATTATATTTAGATACAAATATATCTAATGCCCATCGTTTAATGTAGGTTGACCAATTTTAAATAAGATTAAATAATTTAATCTTATTTGTAAACATCACGTCGCCATTGTTTCTAACATATTTGATATCAATTCTATTTTAATATAACAATATGACAATATACATAGTTAGCTGATAGTTTATCTGTTTATCTTTCACTAGGATTGCCATAACAGTTTTAAAACTCAAAATGGTTGACAGGTAATGAATCAAATTCTTGAAAAATATCTCTAAAAATGTGTTAATTTATGTTAGTTATTTCTGTTATTTTACTTAAAATGTATTAATTAATCTGTCAGGATATACTCAGATCAATATTTTGTAATAACATTGTTATTTTATTTTCTAGGCTAGGTCTAGCATTTACAATTGGGAAGTCCTGGGACGGCAAAGATCTGTCTCACCAAAAAGCGGAAATCTATTTAAGTAAAGGAGTGTCAAATGAAGTTGTTTTAAGTGTTCGAGCCCCTTTCTACAATGATCCACCGGCACCAAATGGTCCAGTAGGGCAGCCATTTCCACAACTATGGGATTATGAAGGTATTTAATTTTTTAATTAAACCCTTAACCTGCATGCGACCAGTGCAGATCTGAGTGCTGGCATATCCATACTGTCTGTTAATACACTTGTTACTATATATAGTAACAAAATTGCCTATGATTTCAACTGATTATGAGTGTCACATGACCTATTATGAGTTTGCGGCCCGGGGCCGAGAACTAGTTATCAGCCCGCAGAACATGTGCACGTGCACAAACTGAAACAATGATGTCACATTTAACGTCATCAAACAGTTAACTGTAAAAGTGAAAGTAGGTTGTCAGCACGAATCGCTTTATTTTTATTATGAGACCTTAAGCGTATTTAGTACAAACACATTTTGTTACTATTGAATTTGAAGAAATAATACGACAAATTCATTCCGAAAAAAATGAAAATTAAAACTTGCTTCTTGGTTCTACTGCTTTGAACACACAAACAGAAAACATCTCTGTACAGAACAGTAGAAGAGTAGACAAGAATTTCAACGAAAGAACTTCAAAGTCTATTTGTTTTGATTATATTTTTATTATTTTTTTTTTTGAAATGCTACTATTAGATCTACCAAGTGTATAAAAGACATTAATACACGTCAGCGTAGGGCCGGAAGGTGATAATCGGCCCTGAATGAATAATGGCCCTCGGGCTAAAGCCCTCTGGTCCATTATTCATTTTGCGGGCCGATTATCACCTTCCGGCCCTCTCCTGCCGTGTATTAACCTCTTAATCATGATCTGCACTGGTGGCTATTCAATCAGTAGACATTTTAAAATTTTCCCTAAAAATGATAAATGGTTTTGTCCAGATTGAAAGACAGACAAGTCCATTTAAAAAAAATAGTGGTAAGGGTTAATATATACAAGCATGTAATGGATAATGTTGATTTTGTGTAAGGGAAGTAATTCTATGTTTTACAAATTTGACAAGGGAAAATGTATTATATCCCTTGATTTTCAAAATTTTATATATAAGATATTTAAGTATTTTGAACATTTTTGATAGCATTTAATTAAAACTTGTAATTTAGGACCTTGTTGATGAAGAAGGTTTATACAAGTATGGACTAATTTAACAAATGCCTAATTATTTTTTTTACAGTTGTAGAGGCTTTCTTTTTATCTGATTCTGGAAAATATTTGGAAGTTGAGCTCTGTCCGTAAGTACATGAAAACTATGTGCTTTTACATGTATCTTCTTACATTTCAAAACCCAAAAATGTCTGGTTTGTGAATTGTAAACCATTCAAGCTTTTGACTTGTATGAAAATTAAGGTCAAAATATTGAGACAATTGTGTCCTATAAACAACAACAACAACAACAACAGCATGTTTGTAACAGAATGATGCCAATGTTGAATGCATCTGAAAAGATCCCCATATATGGCTGGGATTTGAACCTCTGACCGCCCAATTATAAGCAAAAATTCAATGTACTAGTAACAATGCTGTAGACCACTAGGCCAAAGAAAAGATACCCTGAATCAGGTGTCAGAGGTTGTTCTTAGTTAACGTAAATATAAAGGTAGACATTGAGTGCACTCAAAAAACTTTTTCAATGTGAAATAAAACATGTTATGAACATTCTACTTTAAACATAATTTAGGCTATTGAGGCAGTGATTTCTTACTCTCAAAGTTTTATCACCAAAAACCAATTCCTTCAAAATTGAAAAGTTTGGGAAATGTAACAAACTGATTAAAACCAACCAATTTCATTCAGGTGATCATCCAGGAACACATATGAGCCGCGTCACGACAAAACTAACATAATGGGTTTCGAAACAGCATGGATCCTGATCAGACTGCGCGGATGCGCAGGCTGGTCTGGATCCATGCTGGTAGCAAACCCATTACATTGGTTTTGTCGTGACACGGCTCATATATTGATGGTGTTTCCAAAAAAACAAACAAAAAAACAACAAAAGCAAAAACACAAAAAACAACAACAAAAAACACACCCTAAAACATTGACTTAGTAGGAGGAAATTTTCACATGAATTTTCCAAAAAATTTCCAATATGTCACTGTAACAGTTATAAAGATAAAATGTATAAAATTTTGCATAAATAATGCTATCTCAATTTCAGTACATATTTTTTAACTCATTCATTTTTCAATGTACATTTTCATCATAATAATCAAAATTAAGTAAATTTGCAATATTTTGTCTTCTATCCTAACCTATATATTTCAGTCATGGTCAACATATAGTCCTGATGTTAGACGGTAGAAGAAACATGATAAAGGTAGGTCAATGGATTAATTATTTTGTTACGTTTTGTGTCACGTGACACTAGTCATTTTCAATTTTCTTGGTAGAGGTTATACTATAAAACATTTTGGAACACCTTGCTGATTACCAATAATCATGTTGGAAGTATCGCGGCTACATTGTGCGATGTGTTGTGTTCAGCGTCTTTATCCCAGGTTTGGCAGAAAGGCTAGAAAAGAAGTGAGGTTTCTAGATAACTTTCTAATAGAGTAAAGGACCAGATCTTTGGAGTGAATTGAGCATACTACTTTGCTTGGCAGATATAAGGCATTTAGACCTTGCTGCCAAAGGGACTGGTTAATGTGAAGGTTATTAGATATGAAGTGATCAGCCAGACTTGAAAGTCTGTAATTTAAAGTAATAAAAAGAAGTGAAATTGTATGTTCAACAAGACATGATAATTTTAGGTAATGATTGTAACCATAAGGGACATTATGTGTTTAAATTGACACTTTCAGTGACAAAGTTTATTAATGATGCTGATCACAATTATCGTTATCATTGATATGTTTTAATTCTACAATTTATGTATGATTATTTCTGGTTCAGAGGTGTTTGCTCTCGCCATATTTGAAAAAAGATTGTGTTTAAAAGTTAGCTGTTTTGGATAGAAGGGACTTCTTTAGATATCTCTTTCTTTATTTCTTTTAGGACAAACTGCCATTATTATTTACAAGCAAAATTTCTGGTTCAGAATGGACAGGTACGGCTGTTATACCTGCAGATTATTTCCCGCCAAATGTGTCTAAATTTAACGCTTATGCAATTCATGGATCGGGTGATAACAGACAGTATGAAGCTTACATGGCAGTACCAGGTGACCAGCCAGACTTGTAAGTGATTTCTCTGTAGTTTAAAGTAAACAGAAGTGAATTTTTATGTTTAATAAGACATGATGATTTTATGTAATGATTGTAACCATCATTGCCAAGCCACATTAAAATTTGCTCTATGCCTCAGAAATGCTATCAGTTTTTATTTCTCAAATACTTTTCATTTTTGGAATCTTGTTACAGTTTCAAAGAAATACTCATTTGCCAAAAGGATGAACTTCTGTCTTTTGCTTTTTTTGCTCTGTCAGCAAAATTTTAATGGTGTAATTACTAGTATAGTGAATTAGTTTTTTATGCCCCCGCCATGTAATGGCCGGGGCATATAGTGTTACCCTGTTCCGTCATTCCGTCCTTCCGTCCTTCCGTCCTTCCGTCCTTCCATCCTTCCGTCCTTCCGTCCTTCCGTCATTCTGTCATTCCGTCATCATCAGTTTCCGTTCATTATCTTAAGAACGGTTGGGCATATTCAACTCAAATTTGACATATGGATATGTCATGAGAAAATACAGGTCAAGTTCGAATTTGGTCATGGTTCGATGATTTTTGGCAGATTTATGCCCCTTTTACTTTAAAAATAATATGAAATTTCAGTTTCCGTTCATTATCTTAAGAACGGTTGGACACATTCAATTCAAACTTGACATATGGATATGTCATGAGAAAATACAGGTCAAGTTCGAATTTGGTTATGGTTCAATGATTTTTGGCAGAGTTATGCCCCTTTTACTTTGAAAAAAATATGAAATTTTCAGTTTCGGTTCATTATCTCCCCAATGGTACAACACAATCAACTCAAACTTGACATATTGATATGTCATGAAAAAATACAGGTCAAGTTCGAATTTGGTCATGGTTCAATGATTTTTGGCAGAGTTATGCCCCTTTCACTTTGAAAGTAATATGAAATTTTCAGTTTCCGTTTATTATCTTCCCAATGGTACAACACATTCAACTCAAATTTGACATATGGATATGTTTTTGGAATGCCCAGGCCAAGTTTGAATTTGGTCATGGTTCAATGATTTTTGGCAGAGTAATGCCCCTTTCACTTTGAAAATAATATGAAATTTACAGTTTCTGTTCATTATCTACCCAACAGTGTCACATATTCAACTTTAATTTGACATATGGATATGTCAAAGGAATGGGCAGGTCAAGTTGGAATTTGGTCATGGTTTGATGATTTTTTGGCAGAGTTTGTCTCTTTCACTTTGAAAATAATACAGATACATCTTAGAAATAAGCAGTTTAAGTTTGAATTTGGTCGTGGTTCAATGATTTTAGACAAACTTATCTTTCCTGAATGTTGGAAAAATTTTGAACTTTCAGTTTCACCACTCATTCTTTTAGCCATTATTTTGGCTGCAAATATGCAATATGCTATTTCTAAAAGGTTAAGACTGAATAATTTCAGTGCCTTGAACATTGTATGGAAATGGTTTGTGTTAACATTGAAAAGTTTTAAGGGCTTTGAACTTAAAATGAAAAAAATAATTAATGCACCATCTGAAATTTTGGCTGCATGCGGGGGCATCCGTGGCATGATGACACATTTCTAGTTTTATATGGAAGTGCTTACATTTTGTTACGTTTATGACACGTGACTTCACATTCAGCGCTATTTTCATCAGTTGTAATACATCTTACATGCTCTGAATTCCACATTGAAACATTATTTAACACTGGTTTGACAATTCCAAACACTTAAAAATATGATTTCTGAAGCATTATGTTCCTTTAAGCTAGGGCATACACGTTCTATTTTATTTGAGGGCCATACGCCGCTGTAGCTCTTCCTAGAAGGGCACAAAAGTAGTGGTGTTCCACTGAAGGTTAACGGACATATGAAAACATATAGGGATGTTTTGGAATTCTTGATATAAAACATTGACATATGTAAATATTGAATTCTTCCTAGGATGTTGACGGTAGATATTGCATACATGTGTAACCCTTATCATTTGAAGTTTTCACATTATTATTTTTGTAAACATATGGTATTGACTGTCACAATGAAGAAACTAAATAATACGAAAATATTATTATATTTTTTTCAGTCACCGACTCGAATACTTTGCTAACGTGGACTTTTCATCAATTCTACCTGCCCAGCCACAATCGTCACCTTATTGGCAACAGAAGCCAGGAACCGCTTGATGCAATTTTAAATTCTTTTGTAAACAAGTGCATTTCAAAATTTATGAAAATCAAAATCATTGGTGGACATGCAGTGCCTAATTTTACATCAAACTGTATAATAAAAAGCAATATTTAATTGAAAATTTGAGTTTTGTTTATGAATTTGTGTCATATGTGTATTATTTTTACAAAATATATAGTGTAGTATAAAGGGTTATTTAAGTAATCATTATTATGTGATTTAATTAATCAATAAATTATGCTATATACTATAAGTTTTGCTATATATAGTATAAATTATGCGCTGAATGTGCAATATCAGATCTTAGACAAAATTTATTGCATATTTTTACATGTGATATGGGAATTTATTTCACGATTAATACTGGTATAGTGAGGTATAATTTATACCACTCCTCGTGTATTACTCATTTTGGATAGTGCTTACGTAGATGAAAAGAAAAATTATCTACTTTTCTGAATATGGAATGTATTTTTGTGTGTGTGTTGATGAACTTCATTAGGTGAAAGAACATTATTCATTTATTCAAAGCAATAGAATATCATTTATCTATTAAGTTTTGACAGCATGGGACTAGGTCAAAAGTTAACCCACACACTTTACCGAATAGATATACATTTTAGAACTAAAATCCATTGTCATCATGAAATTAAGACATGTTATGAGAAATTAAATTTTGATGGAAAGAACAAAACTTGACGGAACATATAATTAAATTATTATTTTGTTTGTTTTGTACATGTTTATGTCAACATTAAGATATGATTGCTTAAATATAACTTGACAGTTTGTTTTTCTGAATGCATACAGTATAAAAAAAGTCTCATATATGAAGTTCGCATGAATGATTGAGATGTACTGATAAATGGACGTATCTGACATCAACATATATACATGTAGTTAGACCAGTGTAGTCAAACTAAAACATAAAAACAAACAAACAGTAATGCTGAATATATCGTCTTGTTTGGTAGCTAGGTACAGATGTCAAAAAAGTCTCATTTGCCGAGTGGTTGATGTTTTGATTTTGATCCACTCACCCTTCACCTCTTGCCAAGTATAACTTGCCTTTCAAGTTTTACGCCAGATATAATTGTGAAGAAGCTGTCCCCACCTACACGAGTGTAATTTTGAGGACGCTATCCCCAGCTTCTATGGTATAATGGCGAGGAAGCTATCCCCAGCTCCTAGGGTCAATCACAACTTTTCGGCCCTTTCCGTCAGTCTTCGGATAAGGACCTGGAACACAATAGTATTAATACACAGAACGGATGCGGTATTTCGGTCTAACCTACGCTAAGAAAATAAACATGTAAACTAATAGTAATTTAATGCTGAGAGTTGTTGACAAGTTTATTTCCAATATATGCAGTTAAAGTCCACCTAAAATAAGTGAATTCATGGTACAAAAGCAAACAGTACATTATTTATATATTAATTATTATGGTTGTTGAAACAGAAAGCACAAAAAACCAACCTGTTGACATTCAGTCGAATTTGTTTAAAATTGAACATCAGTAGGCATATAATTTAATTACAAATTGTTGTCAGTCATATTTTTAAGCATAAGAGTACCTGAACAGGCATTAGATGTCAAATATATACATTCGTTTTACATTATCTATGTTTCTGTTTACATCTGAAACCACGTGGTAGAACTACTTTCAATCCGTTTTGTTTCCGTGGTTATTACAGACAAGTAAAATGGTTTCCTGCGGGGAACATTTTTAATGATAAAAAGATATTTCATTTAACTATTTCCAACATTGGGATAAATAAACGTTTGTATTACGAATATAGTTGACAATAATCGATAAATATAGAAGAAGGTCTTTGGAAACTGGTGACCGTTGAAGACCTGAGACCGGAAAAGGTCAAACATAAAACAATTATTTCTTATTAAGAAAATGATTCAATACCATTTTCTGAATAATTCCGAGTAAAAAATTAAAGTAAACACACAAGTTTACGCAGAAAATATCACTATTTAGTATGGCAGATGTATGGAAGCACTGGAGTATGGAAGCACTGGAGGGCCCTTTTGACTTCTTACTTAATGACTTTTGACTTGGGAGTTATGACTTTTGACTTGGGAGTTTTGACTTTTAACTCAAGACTTATAACTTCTTAGTTGTGAAATTAATTAATTAAACCACACTTTAAGAGAGCACGTGAGTAATGAGCGAAGATGGCTGTGTTGTGCCAAAATATGAAATTCGTGTGAAATACAGTGAAATTCTTGGATTTTTGCTACTTAAGCATGGTATTTTGTTGCCACTGCGTCAGCTGAAAAGAATCTTAATTGAAGAAGTTGAACCTGAAATGTCGAGGTGTACATTTGCAATCGCAGTTGAAAAACGTTGTTCGTTGTAATTGGCACGGAAATGCATTATAGTGGACAGTCTGTCGGTTATCGGACGTTATGGCGCCGGCTGAAAGTGAATCATAGTGATGGATGTAAGCCATAAAGATGTTATAGACATAATGAAGGCAATAGATCCAAATGGTGTTGAAATGAGAAAAGCACATCGACTTAAAAGACGTTTCTATTGTGCAAAAGGGCCAAACAATATTTGGCATTTAGATTGTTATGATAAGTTGAAACCATTCGGTTTTGGTATACTCGGAGCGGTAGATGGTTTTAGCAGGAAAGTTATCTGGTTAAAGGTTTCTGACACTAACAAGGATCCAAAAATGATTGCGATATATTATTTTGATGCATAGAAGCGCATTGAAAAATCACCTCGCATACTTGTTCCGATGCTGGAATAGAAAACAGTGTTGTTTGTCTTCTACAGCAGTTCTTTCGGAGTGTAGCAACCTACCACTTTGCTGGTAGTCGCAGCGTTATTGTTGGAAGAAGCACTTCTAACCAGCGCATTGAAAGATGGTGGGGAACGCTACGTCAACAAGGAATACAGTGGTGGTTTTTGCGCGATTCTGGTCGTTTCAATGAACTCGACCAGATACATAGTGAAAATTTGAAATTATTTTGTTTAATGAACCTAATACAAACACACCTGGATAGAATTGCTCAACAGTGGAATGTACATGAAATTAGACCATAGCACAATTCCGACGCACATTACGGAAAACCTGACATTATGTAATTTTTACCTGAAACGTTTGACGCGCTTGATTATGGTACGGTGGTTGACAAACGTGATGTGACCTGTTGTAAAGACATGTATTTAGTTCCAAAGAGAAAGTTTGACGAATTCAGCGAATTTGCTTATCTGTTAAAGCCCGACCTCCAAATGCCAGTAGATGCCGATTCAGCATTGAATTAGTTCCTGAAGTTGAATGATTTAGTGGCAAACTCGTATGAAGACTGAAGTCTTTTTAAGCCATAAAGTTGTTTTGTTAGAGAACAAATGATCAACACGATCCATCATTATCATCATCATCTACATCATCATGATTATCATTATAAGTATGTTGATTGCAATGATGATTGTCATGATGCTACTCCTCATGATGAAGGTCGACTTTATAATTTAAATAATTATGTTGTTGATGATAAGCAGAAGTTGATTTCGATGATAATAATTATAATCATGACGATGATGATAACTATATTAAGGATGATGATCGTGATGATGTTGTAAACTATAGTATAATATATTTTATAGTTCATAACGTAAGTGGCATATGTTTATTCTTATGTTTGACAGTCAATTATAACAAACGAATGTCACGGAAGTCAAATGTTATTTCTACGTTCAAATACATCATGGCTCACAAAGGTCTGTTTGTAACCGTTAACGTTTCAGTCAAGAAAAACTACGGACGAGTGACCACCAAGTGTAGACCGAATTAGTCTGTGCAGGTGTGCAGACTTATAGGGCCTATATACTTAACTTTCAGTTAATTAGAATCTGGCTATTGAATAAATTCACTACCTCACGTTCATCTTTGTAGACCAAACGCCGTAGTACCAAACTTGCACAGGATATCTAGCCAGTACTACCGTATTCTTCCTAGTAATCGCCCAGGGCGCTTAGAAAATTGTGAAAGGTGGGCGCTTATTAGGAGTCAGGTCTTACAAAAGTGTACAATATGTAAGAGTCACAGCTATGCAAATTATGTTGATATATCGTATTTAAAGTGGTCCCGTTTACTGACAAATCACTACAATGGGTTTGAAATGTGAATATTCACAAGTCTTTCCTCGTACAGTGAAATTTTCTAGGCCCGCGGACATGCATAAAAATTTAAAATGTCGATTGTGGTCAATTGATTTTTTTTCTTTTAAGACAATTTATCCTGGGCGCTTAAACACTTACAAATGGAAAAGAAGGGATGGGCGCTTATAGAAGCATTGATTCTTATTATGGCGAATAGGTAGTTATAGGTTCAAGAACTTCCAGGATGACGCATTTGTAAAGCTAAGGACGTTTTAAGCGATAATTGCAATAACACTTCGTGCACAATGGTCTGACTTGTGACTTCATATTTCTGACTAGAGACTTCCTATTTGTGACTTTTGACTTCTTACTTGTGACTTCCTACTTGTGACTTTTGCCTTCCTACTTGTGAGTAGTGACTTCAAACACTTGTGGTCTTGACTTTTTACTTAGCGACCTCTATTACAAATGCATGGAATTAATATATGGTTTAGGGATTGGCATAGGAACAGATATTCAACCGCCATGAAGCTGTACGTGTATCATAAAATGCAACTAAAAATATAATTCGAGGGCTTGGTGCAAAACAGTTGTATCTCCTTCTTTATCTAGTTTAAGTTACAACCGTTTCGCAATAAGCCCTCAAAATGGATTAAACAACTTGACTTTTTCTAGCCCTAGTATAAAGCGCCCGTGTAGGGCAAGGTCATGCACCAAAACTACGCTTTTTTGTTCTTATTCCACCAGTCCTACTTTACTCTAGCAAATTTAAGATTGACATAGCACAGCTTTGGATACGAGACACCAGCACACGGAAAGTGGTTCTATTTATTATATTTTCCTCTAGACAAGATGGATGACACAGCAAAGCTTCTTCTTAAGCTCGCGCGAATTAAAAACTACAATAAGAGCGTCATGGGCAGCACACTCGACTATTTTTAGTTCTTGGTAGTAAAATGAAAACCATCTTAGTCGACAAGGCAGTCAGTTTTAACAAAATGCTTGACAGAGTTATCTACCCATGTCTAAGGGTTCGGGTCATGGTGGTTAACAAGTCTGCAAAAATAATTGAAGTGGTATGAAAAATTGGACAGAACATTAAACTAACGCCGACGCCCGGGTGAGGTGAAAGCTCTCCTTATTCTTCGAATAGTCGAGCTATAAATTACAGGATATAAAATCAATGACGATTAACGCAATTGTGTTCTAAAAGCACAACATGACAATATCTTTTTAAAAATGTTAGTATTTATTATAATATTGATTTAAAAAAAGATCTTTTATTAACAATAAACAATTAAAGTAGGAAAAAAGCAGTATTTATTATAATATTGATTTAAAAAAGATCTTTTATTTAGCAATAAAGAATTGAAGTAGAAAAAAACAGTGTTCCATTTCTTGGAGCAGCGAACTAGTAGTTGGGGGCTGTTTTTTCTTCTTTGCCTTTCTATTTTTAATGTTGTCTATGACTTCCTTTATACGTTGTTTCCTTTGTATGTCCTGTAAATTACAAAAAGATAAAATTTCGAAAGGTGCTTCATTTTGTGCTTCATTTTATCAACATTGTTTAGCTGGTGTTTTTATCACTGTTGCACAAGAGATAGTATTTGTGATTTTGTGTACTTCATTCAAACATTCTCAGTTAATTGAAGTTTCAGAATTACAATTTTCTAATACTAACCATTAACGACACAAAGTATACTGTCATGAGATAATCAGATTACACATGGTTTAGTTGTTTTAATAATACACACATACACTTGTGGTTTGAGGCTCAAAACGCCTTTAAAATCCAAATAAAATACATATTTGTCAATCCCAGCACATGTACTGATCATTAAATTTTTTTTTGATATATATGATCAGTACATGTTCTGGGATTGACAAATATGCATTTTATTTGGATTTTAAAGGCGATTTGAGCTCCAAACCCAAAGTGTCTGTGATAAAACATAGCAAATATATTCCGTTACTTATCTTTATTACAAATGGCATATTCTTATTTAAGGCAGGTAATTATGGGAGAACAGGACACATATCGGTAAATGAAACAAAAACAAGTCGATTACCTAAAAGAATTGAAGATGGGAAGGTTACGGACACTACAAACCAACATATTGTTTTATTTGGCCTAAGTACAATTAAAAACTGAATCACTTTAGTTTAGAATGACTAACTTTATCAAAGCTAATTCTTCTTTCAAGTAAGCTTAAATTCAATGAATCTATAAAGCGAAAAGCACAGTATTACGGAATACCGTTAGGGCCATCGTAGTTGTACGTTATATTCCAGAGGGCGACAAAGTGATAGTGCGACAACACTATGGCGATAGTACGATGACGACAACGCGATAACACGAGGACGACAATGCTATAGACTATCACATTATTGTCATCGTACTATCGCATTGTCGCCATCGCATTATCGCACTGTCGCATTGTCGTACTGTCGTCATCGCATTGTCGTCATTGCATTGTCGCGTTGTCATCATCACACTATCGTCACTGTACTCTCGTACTATCGCCATCGCGTTGTCGCACTATCACATTGTCGCCCTCTGGATTATAACGTTCAACCACGATGGCCCTAACGGTATTCTGTACAGTATTACTGATAGCAAAGTTTTTTTAAATTATTTTGATTTCTGACAAGGTCTAGCTGATCAACTAGCTAGCTGAACCAAAGTGTTTTTGAGCCACTTATGGCCTCCTGGGTCTAGTTCTGGCTTTCAAATATAATATGCCATATTTTACATCTGAGGAGGCATTTTGTTCCCGTAATGTACAGTAAACTATAAATATGGAGAGGACCAAATGAATAATCTGATGAATAAAATTGGTGTGTAATTGTATTTTATGCATAATCAGTCATTTAAAGAAGAGTGTTTCTCTGTTTATTTCACGGCGTCTCACGAAATCGATCATTCCGACAACCTTTTCTATGTACATGTATATATAGTGATCAGAATAATTGTGTATATACGTGTAAAGAATAAATACAATGATTCTATATCAGTAAATGCATTTTGTAATAATTCAATCTTAACAAGAAGCCAATAACTGATTTGGCATATATTTTGAAAACTCGAGCTTATCTGCAAGTTTAAATCTTAGTACTTATAAGTTTCATTAAGTATAGATTGTTTGATTGATGGAAGTTAGACTCGGTTCCCCCGTGAGGCTTTAAGGGGGTAACATTTCTCACATTGAGGGAGAGTGTAAATTTCTTATGGTAAACGCATCTAGATCTCAGTGAACAAAAATACACACACCGTCCAAATTGTATTGCCCGATTAGTGATGGATATGTATAACATCGCTAAATCACATTATTTAAGAAAAATATTCAATCAAACTTTAAAAACTTACATCATCTGACAAATCGCTGTCCGCCATGTTGCATCTCCTGGCTTAAAATGAGCGGCAATGCATCATCACAAATTACAAGTCACAACTTAGAAGTCACAAGTCATAACTCCCAAGTCAATAGTCGAAAGTCATTAAGTCAGAAGTCAAAAGGGCCCTCCAGTGCTTCCATACCATACAGATGCCACTACGAATATTTTAATTTTGTAGATTTTCAGTATAAACAATTTATTGTTTGTAAAATTTGAGATAGATATTAAAGAAACATTGCTAATTTTCAAATACATCATTCAAGTTTTACGGTAAAATAATGATGGAAAATTGGAAATATCACGTAATAGTTTTTTGTTGTTAATTAGGTGTAATTCGGACTACTTCCCTAGAGGTAAATCCGTAACGTACCGGCAAACGGCATTACATTAATTTGTTAGTGTTTCGGTTATATTGTTTACACCGTAATCAAACGTTAAAAGTCCCGTAAGAAAATTTCCTTTTAATTTCATACTATGTGTAAGCTCTAAAAATAAGTGAGTTACAACAGATTGTTTGCAAAATTTTTATCGGCAGGATTACTAGATTCACAAAACATGATTTTTTTCACAGTCATGACCATATAAATATACATTTTCTTCCTTTTACCGAAAGATAACACACTTTCGTTTTTTTATACCAGGGTAAATTTCAATTACATGTAGTAGACAAAATGTTCTTAATATTTGAGTAGAAAATAATTTGATAAAGCAAATTTATGAAAGAGAAATCGGTGGTCACTATGCTACTTTTTAAATTATTTGCCCCTAAAAGGGAGTTTATTTTACTCGTTTAGAATATTTTCAAGAGCAGAGGTCTCAAAAACATAGGTATAACGTATAATAAGACGTAAACCCTGACATATAGAATTCATTTACCTGTGATACTGGAGAGAAAATGTGTTGCCTAAAGTCTACAGTTTATCCGTCTATCTCAGTGCCTTTAGCACTTTGATCTTATCTGTAGGACAACTCGTCCATATCATTTCCCCCGAAAAATCATTAAATTCTAAATTCAAACAAGTAAAAATAACAAAGTAAAAATATCTGTTTATTATGTGTAAAAAATTAAAAAAAGTTTGTTTTGATGTATATTGAAAAGTTTCAATTTCGATACTTTGAAGAGTTAATTGTGGACGAACAGTGTGCATAAGAGATACTAAATTTTCTACTATAACGAGAACAATAAAGTTTGATATAATCACACTAGTTGAAGTATTTACCTCTTTATCTTTCACGTATAAAAATTAAAAATAATTAATGACATTCCATTCTGTAAGAGATGATAAATTTAAAAGCGTGTTTCCTTTGATGTTTGATGTTGTTGCTTTGTTGTTGTATTTCTTTTCTTTCTTTTTTTTTTTGGTGGGGGGGGGGGGCGGTTTCGTCGCAGCAAAACAGTGCAGGTCATAGAGCAACATTTCAGCTTTACTGGTAGCGAAAGAACTCTGGTGCCCCTCTTTGCTATTTTTTTTCAGGCACAAACGGGCATATCAGGCATCTAAAGGGTACAATTACCGACTTTCCGTAAGCTATCTAGATATTATCGTACATACACGTTGCAAACAAACTCATTTCTGAAAATTAAATCAATTTCGAGTGTCAGTTTGTATGTTATAAACATTTATGATTCTGTAAGAAATTTATAAAAAAAGACACACAGTTATAGCCAATTATAGCAAAAATCAATCAAAAACCAAACATTTGACCTTGAAGGTCAATGTTCTTGATGTGTCAAGGTCAAGTTCAGTCTGGTTTACTTGAAGGTCTTGTCCAAAAGGAAGCTGTGTCCAAGCAATATCACGATTTTTTTTCTATCGGAAAAAGTCCAGCTAAATTGAATACTGAATCTAATTATCTCATTTCAGTTTATCATTTTTAAAAATGTAATGTTTTAGTTTAAATAAAATATTATTAACTGGGATTGTGTACTGAGGACATCTTGTTAAGATAATAGAAGTTATATTTGGTATTCCGTTTATCAACCAAACATGCATGCACCTTTTAAATGAATGAACTATGCCACTTTCCCAAAATAAAATGGGACTGTGTCATGGTTCATACTTCGTTTTTTAACCAATATTTGAAATGCTTATGGAAAATGTGCCCATTGTAGATCAATTCACGGGTTTAATGTCTGTATTTTTCTCAAGCTGTCACCGTTTTCTACTCTATATGCACTTATTAATTTTGTTACAATTTGTTCTGCTTCAGAATCAAAACACGTTACTGTTATGTTCTTATATGCGCTTTATGATTGTCATTATGTATGCTGCAAAGTTCAATGCTCTAAAATGATCAGGACAAGGTTCTATCTCTAAAGCAAGGCAAACACATTGTTGTGTAAACCTATACATATGTTCACTATATGTGGTTAATAAATGTGAATTTTTGTGGTAAATACATGTGTTCACTATTTGTGGTTAATATATGGTCAAATATTTCAAACAAAAAATATCAGTGTGGGCAAACTAACTTTGGCGTTATATATCTACCCCTGGTGTGTGTCAAAATTTAGATTAACTAAGTTCAAAACTATTAACGTTTTTATTCTTTGTTATGTATAAAACCGGGAACATACAATACACAAATTCGATTTTTTAATACTACACGAATCGTCAAAAGCACGTCCTCAACACAAAATCTATATGAGCCGCGTCACGACAAATCCAATATAATGAGTTTGCGGCCACAATGGATCCAAACCAGCTTTCGCATCCGCGCAGTCTGATCAGGATCCATGCTGTTCGCTTACAAACCTTATAACAAGTAGTGAAACTGACAGCGAACCCATTATGTTGGTTTTGTCATGATGCGGCTCATTTGCTGTACTTGTTACACAAAATAGAGACACGGGGATTTTATAATCATATATTTTCTTTCTTTAAGTTAATGTTTCTGGTAAGATAAAAAAAACACGTAACTTTTTGATAAACGTGTTTCTAAGTGTTTGATAAACATTAGTTACAAAACAAATCTATTTCATATGTAGTAAAATACATAAAAAGAACAAAGTGTAAATGTACCTAAGTTAGGTCAACTTGGTCACATATATAAACAAGTCTTTGTTACAACATATGCGGCCATGATGTTATTAAACCTAGACATAAGACTTTGATAGACATGCTTTGGTCATGATCAGCGTAATCAGCGGTAACTCAAATGGAATCAGTCATGCAACAAATATTTTATGAAAATCCGTGTCAGACTGTGATCCAATTACAAAAATTAATTCTTCTTATTCATACGAGCAGCTGCAAGTTTTTTTGCTATGATTATGAATAAAAGGAATGATTTACTGCGGAATGAGACGATTTGTTCCGCGATGCCTCAGTAGAAAAACAGTACATGAAAACTTTCACATACATTAACTTTACACTTCAGGACCAAGCTTTATTGCATAACATATTTTATCACATTTTCTTCCCGGTATTTTTACAGGAAGAGAAACTGACTTTAGACCGGCATTTGGTCGGTGCGAACGCACTACTTCCGGTCCTTCTACCCTTTTTATTAGTCGCCGGTACAAACCGGCGACTATGTTTGTAACAGTTTAATATTATATCTATAGTAGGAGAAGGAAGGCCTTAGAATCTGAATATAAAAGCAAATCAACTATTGAACAATTAAGGGTCACATTTTTTTCATTTATCTGAAAAATTCAAACATAAAATAAAGTTTTTCAATGAAATGAAATATACAAATATTGACATCTAAAAAAAGCAACATTACAAAAATGAATTAATAATTTATCCCTATGGACAAATCATTGAATTTAGGGATACTTTTACTTTTTTCTAAGTGTCAAGCGTTGCTATTTTATGATAGATAAATCATGAATTATATTTGAAATAATATTTGAAATATCACTTTTAAATTATTTTGTTGTTTATATCTTATGAGACTTATATATTTCATTATTTTATCTAATTATAAACAAATTCTCCTTGTTCTTTTGTAAGAATCACGTGACTACATGTAACTTGTGAATAGTAGGCAAAAGGTATGGCGGCTGATAAGATGCAACTCATAGTAATTTTGTATATATAATTACAAAGTTATTTTTCATTAATGAGTTTCATATTTTATATCACTCATAATTTGCACATTAAAGAATAAATTTTCAAAACTTTTTCTTTTTTCTTGGTAAAGGATTAAATTTTGCCCTTTCTGTGAACGTTCAATAGTTAAGTTAAAGTTGAACATCACAAAATAGATTTATGCTAAAGAGGCACTGTAACACCGCACTTTGGGGTCAAACGCACTTTGGGGTCCGACCCCAAAGTGCGTTAAACTTCGCACCGCACTTTGGGGTCAAACGCACTTTGGGGTCAAAATCGAGAAATTGACCCCAAAGTGCGTTAATATGCTACATATCAACGCACTTTGGGTTCCAGAGGTCTAAAGGTGTAATCTGAGTTCTGCTTAAATACTGAGAACTGACTTATTTTCGATCTTCGACATTGAAATATTTGAGGTGGAGTTCAAGATGGCGGTCAATACTTTGATGATGCTTAAGTGATAAAAGTTTCATTAATTTTACCACTTAAAATATCCAATAATAATAATAATTTGTTCATATAACAAAATTACGGTGGCATAAAAGTGACATTTGCATTTATTTTTATTTAAGTTTTGCATACATATTTTTATTTAAGTTTTGCATACATATTTTTTTTCAGTTTTGCATTCATATTTTTTTTTTGAGCTTTGCATTCATATTTTATTAAAGTTTTTCGTACAATTTTTTTTTGGTTTTTCGTACATATTTTAGCCAATCAAAACAGCCTTCACATCTCATAACAGCCCATAGTTGAGTATAAAACTAGCACAGTAGTTTGGTCACATTTCGGCCCATTTTTTGGAATCGGCCCAGTCGTTTTTGGCCGCGCAAGTCTGGTTTCGGCCGACCTTTTTCGGCCCATTTTTTAAATCATATGTATTTAATATAATTAGTGTATTTTTTTTTAATTATTATCTACTATTATATTAGTGTCTATTTGGAAAGGGCTGTTGATTGGTGAATGAATATGCACCACTCAACCCCACCGCCTGAGTATAGCGGGGGGAGGGGCATTGACTTAAAACCAAGCCGACCACTGGTAAAATCTTCGCCCTGCGGGGCATATTCAGATAATAACATTCCTGCCTTATGCCCCGGAACAGCGCAGACATCACACGATTCTTTTTTTAACCCATACTCCCCCGGGGGGCAAGGGAGATGGTTACAAATGACTGGTGTATTTCAATAATGCACAATAAAAGATCTAAATAGGTCCTTATATTCCACTGATTTAGAAAAAAAAATATATACATGTATATACATGTACATGTATATATCAGAGACATAGATAATATCTTTGTCTCTGTATATATATATATATATATATATATATATATATATATATATATATATATATATATATATATATATATATATATATATATATATATATATATATATATATATATATATATATATATATATATATATATATATATATATATATATATATATATATATATATACTAAAAAGTGTTATTATCTTTTTGATACCTCCAAAAATGAAAATGTTGGTATTTGCAAATGGCGTTTGCAAATGGGGTACTGTAATTTACAGATGGCGAAGTGTTTGAAAATGGTGTTTTACAAATGGCGTAATTATCCAAACCTCTACTTTGCAAATGGCGTCATGTAAAATTATGTACGAAAAAAAGTAAAAAACAAAACAAAAATAAAATATGTACCAAAAACTCAAATAAAATATGTATGCAAAACTAAAATAAAATATGTATGCAAAACTTAAAAAGAATATGTATGCAAAACTAAAAAAAGTATGTATTCAAAACTAAAAAAAAAAAAATGTATGACAAACAAAAAAAAAAACAACAAAAAATATGTACGAAAAAAAAAAAGTATCAAAAACAAAAAAAAAAAGTTGCAAATGTCACTTTTTTGCCACCGTTCAAAATATTTTAGTACAGAAATCGTGTATTCCTAAAGTTTAAAGATGCTGCGAAAAATATCCCGTTCTGTCAGTCATTTACGTATACTTGATAACTTTTGGTGCCATGTTGAGCTCCATTTTAAATATGTCAGGAATGAAATAAAATGCAGTTAATATTTTTTCCCCCTCCGTAACAACCGTTCGCCAGACGCTTTTTTAATGGGAAATCTTACATACTTCTTTAGAAAGATGAATTTTATAATGATAAAATAATGGTATCAGAGAAATGTAAGATGCTTGTTACCTGAATAAGTAGCGATAAATGTGAAATTATTTGTCATAAAAGTAGTCAAAACAATGTAGTATTTGACTTCCATATAAAACATGTAAACTACTTATCACTATAACAGTACTGTACTCATCATTGTCAAAAAGCAACAGATCAGGTAATTGGCCAATGTGTATTTGTTTGATAATATAAAAGAACATCAAAATAAAAAAGCTGAAGAAAAACAAATAAAAGCATAATATGCCTTTAATGATCAACATTATTTTTTGTCCAATCACATTGTAGTATTTTTCAAATTTTTGCTAAGTTTAACTTTGGTTAATGTGTACTAACTAAATAAAATTTACTTAATCTGTCGTCTAACCAGTCATAGTGCCCGTCTACACCTATCCAAGTCTTGAATGCAAGTATCATATTCTCTTGTATTGGATAGTGTAGACACCCTACTTGAATGATTTTTAAAGAGAAATTATGTGACATCCAAGAAGATAATTCCTTGCAAGAAAGTTAGTGCCCGTCTACACCTATCCAAGTCTTGAATGCAAGTATCATATTCTCTTGTATTGGATAGTGTAGACACCCTACTTGAATGAGTTTTAAAGAGAAATTATGTGACATCCAAGAAGATAATTCCTTGCAAGAAAGTTAGAACACGTTCTATTTTTCTACAAGTTTTTGGCTGTCAAGACACTGATAACACCGGTTTGACACAAAACATGTGCCCGAAGGTTTGATAGTGCTGTTATTTTTATTATTTTCTGACTTTTTGTTCATGCCCTTTGAATTTCAGTAAATGATTACAATGTCTTGGTCAAAGGAACAAATCAATACGCTGATACACAGAAGAGCAAAAAAAATAAATAAATAAATAAATAAAAATAAATACATTGTAAAAAAATAAAAAAGAGCTCTTTTTCAAGTAGAGTCAAAATGGATTTAAAATGATCTTGTTCATTTAGTGAATAACTTTCATCAAATAAAGAATTTGCATCAAAATAAATTTTTGTCACATTTTTTCAATTTTAAAAAAGAATGAACGCATTTCATTTACTCCATTCTGTTTTAGCTAATTGCATCATTTTCCCGCTTTTTTTCACATATTTTACAGAAACATGATAGTATTGCAAAGACAAAGGTATAAATCCTGGGCTATCTTAATGAGACATTTCAGTAAAAATTGTGCCTGAAAAAATGTTGAAAGGGCCATTTATTTAGCTTATCTAAATGTGACATGTAAGAAACTTGAATAGGTGTAGACACAGCCTAAGGCTTTTTTTACAATGTATTTATTTTTATTTATTTATTTATTTATTTTTTGCTCTTCTGTGTATCAGCGTATTGATTTGTTCCTTTGACCAAGACATTGTAATCATTTACTGAAATTCAAAGGGCATGAACAAAAAGTCAGAAAATAATAAAAATAACAGCACTATCAAACCTTCGTGCACATGTTTTGTGTCAAACCGGTGTTATCAGTGTCTTGACAGCCAAAAACTTGTAGAAAAATAGAACGTGTTCTAACAAATTTCAATAATGCATTATAACTGCAAATCGGCTCTTACTCGGCAGTAATTAGTGTAGCCGCTATTTCATGAAGAAACCAGTGCTGATAGTGAAAATTGTGATTGGCATATTTCAATTAGCCAGGTCAGGTGTTTCTAAAAAGGCTGATAACACTGTAGCAATGTGAGGATACATTCAAATTTATTACATAGATAATGCACGTGGAGCTCAGCTCGCAGAGACAAATGTGAACACAGTAACTTTTTGATTTCCTTTAAACTCTATGAAAAATGTCAATTATTAATTGCTGACTGTTTTATATTTTCTAAAAAAGTAAGCAAAACATTATTTTGTTTCATATGACACGTGGAATGAATTGCATTAACAATCCTAGGTATTGTTGAAAACTCATTGTTTTACATGCCAGATTAAGTAATTGGACCCCATCCTTGTTTGTACGTGACTGCTGGGGAAAAATAATGTTATGCTTAATTAAAGAGGTGACACTTTTTATATTTTTTATCTGATATCGAGTTGTAAGAGCCGATTTGCAGTTATATGGGTAAGAGTTCGATAAAAGACTCCCTACGGTCGTCTTAATACGAACTCTTACCCATACATATTAGGGAGGAGTTAGAGGTGTGATTTGCACTCTGAGTTGTAAAATATCTAAGGTTATCAAAACAATGCCAACGTAAAAAACAATTAAGCGAGGTCAGGTGTTTCTAAATGTGAGGATAGAATCAATTAATTTATTACATAGATAACACATGTGGGGCATGCAGAGACAAATGATTACATAGTAACCTTTTTATATCCTTTTAACTCTAAGAAAAATGTCTGTTATAAATTGCTGACTGTTTTAAACTTCTTTTTTTGTAGAAAATGTTACCTTTTCATTTGATAGGATTATGAACTGCATTAACAATCCTTGATATTAAGAATACAATGTTTACATTTTTTGGCTGGAAAACTCATTGTAAATGGAAAACACAGAAAAACTGTTTTTCAAATGGGATTTGAAATGTTAGTGAATAACTTAAAGCTAATAACGAATTTGTATAAATTATTAATCTAATGTATTTTCTCACATTTTCCATTTATTTATCAAGGATGTACAGTACACATAATTCATTAACTCAATTGTTTTTCCTCGCTGTTTTTTTCCCCAGATATTTTATAGAAACATGATAGTCTTACTGTAGATAAAGGTATAAATTCTGTGACATTTCAGTAAAAAATTTGCCTGATTATTTGTTAGCTTATCTAAATTTGACATGTTAGAAACTTGACAAGGTGTAGACATCTTGTAGAGCGAAAGGAAGGAGCTGTCGGTGATTTAGTGAAATGCCTTGTTTTTGGTTGAAAAAATAATGTTGATCATTAAATAGGTTAATGTTTAATAATATGCATTAACAAAAATAATTGGTCGCATGCCTGCGGCAGGCTTGACCAATTATTTTTGTTAATACATATTATTAAACACTAACTTATACTTAAAATGTTACTTCCTCGGGGAGATCGATACCCCACAATCCCCTCTATACCCCCAGTGAGAATTTTACATTATTCTGAAGCTCGCTCTTAATGTGCGACTACTTAAATAGTTGATATTTTTTGACTGCCTGTACGGACTACTACTTAAAGCCGCATCTTCACCTAGTCAAGTTTCTAATGTGTCACATTTAGCTAAATGAATGGCTATTTTAACATATTATCAGGCAATTTTTTTACAGGTCTCAACAGACGGTAGGATTTAGCTGTACAGCACTAATTAGAGATAAGATGTACAATTTTCAAAGCTATACAACACTTGCATTCAGACGGTAATTCTTCACTGTAAGAATCATCTGAGTTTTCCCCTAAAAAGGATCCCTTTACATTGATCCTTTACATACTTTACTCACTTAATGCTTTTTATCGCCATGAGTAATAATTGAAACACCTCCATTTAAATATATATATTTTTAATGTGAAGCCTGACCGAGACTCAAACCTGGGACCCTTGGAATACCGTACTGCGACTCTACTGACTAAGCTATCTGGCCCCCTAACCCCCCCCCCCATCCCCTAATTAGAGAACAATTAAATACTGTGACATAAACATTTACGGAATTATTTTAGGATTCGAACGTAACACTACTTATGGTCTCCTGAAGAGTTTTTCAACAGCATTTTTTCCCCATCTTACTACTATGTTTACATTTTAGCCCTTATTGCTCTGGAATTTCATTCATTATACCCATTATCTGGAGATAATTTGGTTATCTGTTACTTGTCATTGTGGGGGGTCTGAAAAAATCTGTACGACAAGATTTTCAAAATAGAACATGTCCTATCCCTTACATCTAGACATAAGGTTTCCGAAATCAAGAAATAGTAGCCTTCACACATCAAGATTTGTCTGTACCTCTTAGTTTTAATTGGTGTTGTACTTCAAAATCCTACCGTCTGTTGAGGCCTAAGATTACCCAGAATTTATACCTTTGTCTATGCAAAGACTATCATATTTCTGTAAAATGTGTAAATAACAAACGGGAAAATGATGTATTTAGCTAAAAACAATGGAGTTAATGAAAGGTGTACATTCTTTTAAAATAAATGGAAAATTTTAGAAAAACATATTTTAAGCTTAAAGATGCATGCCTCCAGATGAGTCAAAATATTTCAATAAAATCAAACTTGAGAAATATGTACTACGATTATAGGAAATGTAAAATGATTCAAGATTCAAGTAATATTTTACATATTATGTGTGGTCAATGACTGAGTTTTCAATATTTACAACTATATTCCTACTGCGTTACTAACGCATTAAGGGCTATTTATGCATATTTTGACAACTTTTTGGTAATTTACGTAAGTTATAAGTGCCATTGATAATGTGCAAATTGCTTCCCTTTGGTTATTCCACAATATTATACATTCAAATAAATTTTCAAAATTTTCATAAAAATTAGCGTGAATCTGGAGGCGTGCTGCATTGATACAAATTCTTTTTTTTTTTGATGATTTATTTTGTGAAAGTTCTTCACTTACTAATCAAGACCATTTAAATCCCTATTGATTCAGGGCACATGTTATGTGTCTATTTAATACATTGATTTTTGTTTACCATTGGCTTTGACTACACTATATTATTTAAAACATAATGAACATAAATTTTCTCTGACCCCAAAGTGCGGTCGTTTGCCTGATGTTGAAAAATGCATATGTACCTGTTTAACGCACTTTGGGGTCGAAATTGGACCCCAAAGTGCGTAACGCACTATGGGGTCCGACCCCAAAGTGCGTTTGACCCCAAAGTGCGGTGTTACAAGGCACATTTATTTAAATAAATAGTGGTAATCATCGTCATTGTTACATTCCGTCGATTTTCGTCGCCCGGTATGACAGTAGGGATCCGGAATCGTATTAGATAAATAGAGAAAACTAATAAAATATTTTTTGTTGATATTTTATGGAACTGAAAGGCAAGTAAACGTCATCTATATCGTATGTACCGACAGGAATATTGATTACATATTTTTTCGATAGCGCATAAGATAATTTTTTTATGCAGATACCACTTTTACGGCAGAATTGCATTGTTTCATGCAATAATTAAAACATATATATTTTCAGAGTCACTTTGCAAATATTCGATGACCGTTAATTATATGGCGGAAACTATCGGATTCTGAAGTATACAATACGGATTTCGATGTCTAGTACACGTATAACGGTATATGTATAAGGTAGAATTTCAAGTAGAATTACAAGCATATCACCCGCCAATCAATGTTATGAAATTATAAAAAAAATGCAAGAAATGAAACATTCTATTTATCAACTTATGTTTCATAATTATATTTGTAAGAAATATAAAGAAAATATTTTTATGAAAACTACAAAAATGATTTTAAAAGATTTGAACGTGGCCAACTAGGTCGTTTGTTTTTGAGTTTATTTATACTCGGCGCCGGAATAAACCATATGTCCGAGAATGTAGCATCTTTGTCGGTCCACTAAGGTAGTCTCATCTGGGACGTCTTTTTCATGCTGAATCTTCTGGTAGCCTGTTCTTCGTTCAGTGGTGTTGAAGGAGTCGACAATACTGCCAAGGCATCAGCTTCCTGACTGACCAGCGATAACAAAAACGGCCCTCGTTAACGCCATCCTCCAGAGTCAGTCACGACAGGTCAACCAGTCGTCTCTGGTACTTGAGGTGACTTGATATTGACATGCCGTGTGCCTTCTCCTTGACGTGCACGCCTCTGGAGGGATTTGGAGAAGAACCACTACGAGGTCACAACTTCGTCATACTTAATTCATTTTGCATCGATATTTATTCTATAAATAAAATCTTTAGTATTAATCATAATAAATTACGTAAACTAATGAAACATCTCCCGAAAATTAATTAGTCTCAGGTCAATATTGCCAAACAATACTTGCCTTTTTAATAATCATAGCAGTTCCTTGACAATATTGTAAGCAAGTTTGTTTCAAATATGATGTATTATTGTGAATAAACAGTTACTCAACATATTGTTCCTCGTTTCTTTATACTTGAACCATTAATTTAACTGATATTTTATTACATGTATATTTATGATAATACAATTATTTTTCTACCCGGTGACTTGATGCTTTAGCATCAAAACCTCTACTTGTCTAGAATTGGGAATACTATCACAATAGCTCACACTCACGGAATCTGGCGGAGTTTGCGATATTTATACGATGTATTGATAGGTTCTACAAACAACAGCGCTAGCTTAAAACGATTATTTTCGTGGATATAAGTTATAGCTGTATTCGATATCTCCATTACTGGCTACGAAAGATATTTTCATTCTTTTCTCAGTCACATCAAGTAATGCAAATCCACCGATATTTTCTGTAGCAAAAAAGAATTTCAAGGATTCTTTTGGAACTGTGTCCTGATTTGTCCTCAAGTCACTTGTCCAGGCGCCACTCCCAATAACGAAATAGTCCATTTTCTGACCGCTTCTTTTCGTTTGTATGTGCTGCAAGAAGGAATTTGTCTGTTGATTTCTTTAAAATAAAAGCCTCAACTACTTTGGTCACATTTAAGTAAGATATTTAAGAGAATATTTTAGGAAAAACAAAAATTACTTCCTATGTTAAAATCAGCCTTGTATAAAGATTATACAAGAAAAGCATTGATGCAAAGCATCAAAGGGCGTCCAAACAGCAGGTGCAGATGAACTAGTAGATATATGATGACAAGATATTCTTATAAACTTTTCAATGGTTCATTGGGTTTTACCAGAATTGTATATCACTTTTGAATGAACGGACGAAAGACATTGTTCATTATTTATAACTTTGATCGGCATGCTAGAAATTAGAATATTACTTGTTATTTCTTTATGATCGTGGTTATTAATAGCAACGGATATACATGTATACAATCATTTATAATCCATATGTGTAACGCATGATCAACACCATACTTGTGTAATTGTCCCTTATTATATGTTATTGCTATTAACGAGGACCCCCTCTTAAGGTATCTGTTCACACTAAGTAACAATATGACACTTGTTATATTACCATGTTGATCATGTTGAGCATAATTGTTTATTATACAATAAATGTAATTTCTATTTTAATAAAAAAAATACAGATTTTATGAATATTGTTTTCTTTTCTTTTTTTGTGTGTGTTTTATGCGCTATTTTAATACTGAGTTTTTACGTTTACTACTATTTTAAGAATTCAATTGTCATAATAATCGACGATTATAAGTCAAAACTTAACTGGAAAAAGTCAGTAAATCATGGTTTATCTTTCAATTTATAATATTGTTTATTCTTAAACAATATACATGTACATTTGTATTTTTCTTTATCATTTTTTAAATTATCAATCAATTGAATAATTCTTAAAATCTGATTTGTAACTTTGAATAATTCCTCGGAATCTTTACTAAACACGAATAACAAATTATATAAAATGTTTGAAAGTTGATAGTGTCATATCAATGCCATAAAAATGTACATTTTTTCTCAATTATTGTACATATTTATTGTTTTTATCTCATATAGATAAAATATAACATGCGATTTGTGTTGTTGTTTTTTTTTTCGAATTGTATGTTTATGTATAATAATAATCAATCAATTCGAGAGTTGATCTGTGTTTATTAATTATTGTAACCAAACTAAGTGACAAACATTCATTTTGAAAAAAAAGCTTATTTATCTGTAAAATATTTGTTCTGTTCTGTAACGATATCTACTCCAAAACCGGGAGAGACCGGACAATAAACGTGTGGTACTATTCGCCGGTCATTAGTAAATCCCGGGAGAGACCGGGAATTACCGATAGGAGTACATCCCTCTATAAATAGATTTTCGGAATATTTAGGTCATCAACTCATCATTCTATTAACAGCTTTCGGAATAACATACCATAATAACCCACTGTGTACTACAAAATGATAAGCAAAAATACCCCGAAGAGCGCGATTTATTGACGGAAAAGGTTATTTTATTTGAAAATGTTTGCATTGCGAAATTCTCCAGTTCGCTATTCATTGTACATATCGCGACATAATAATCAAGCACCCTCATACCGATCGGAATGATCGGCTTTTATTATGACCGATTAAAAGGCTCGAGAAGTTGCTGTCGCCCTTTCACAAAATCTCATTTCATTCCAATAGGCGCCGCGTCAGTCAGTCAGTCAGTTTGAGTTTATTTATACTCGGCGCCGGTTAAACCATCTGTCCGAGAATATAGCATCCGTGCCGGTCCACTAGGGTAGTCACATCGGGGACGTCTTTTTCATGCTGAGTCTTTCCTGAAGCCTATTCTTCGTTCGTTGGTGGTAGAGGAGTACGACAATACTGGCCAGGCATCAAGTTCCATACTGGTCGATAACAAAAACGGCTCTCGTTAGCGCCAACCCTCCAGAGTTAGTCACGACAGGTCAACCAATCACCTCTGGTACTTAAGATGATTTGACCTTGACCTGCCGTGTGCCTTCTCCGCGACGTGCACGCCTCTGGAGGGATTTGGAGAAGGGGCTTCGGCGCGGACGCCAATAAACGTCTCGATTATCCAATGAAAAGTGACGTTACAAATGTGCAGTATCATTAAACATGTACATTTCAAACTTTGTACCAATTCATTCATTATCAGAAATACATGTATATTAAATAATCGCATCTCTCATGAATAAATGTAAACAATCTAAAGATGCCATATTTCCTCAAAAATACTATCAATGATATATTTGATTTATTTTCTCAAAATATTTCTCTTTTTTTATCTTGTTACAGTTTGCAAAAAAAAACGAAAAAAAAAGTTTGATATTTCTAAACGTAAAAATAAAAAATATTAATGTCTAAGATTTAAGTGCTTAATATTATATGCAATTCTAATCGTTTATTTACCTGTAAGTTGTGGTCGTGCCCGGATAAATAGGCTGTCACGTGATATTTGTAAAGTAGAGGTTCGAGTCTCGAGTAGAGGCATTCTGATGGCCCGTTTTTTCCAACCGAAAAGACAGGGTAGTGTCCCCCAACCAGTAGATACTCACTTCTATAATAGCATGTTAAATAAAGTTTATATTGAGACTAACTCCGGAATTGAGAAAATGAATTTCGGATTTTCCTAGCCAATCCAGGGGTACAAAGAAACTTTTACAATTGCAACTTCGAATTTAAGCGCAGGTTGTTAAATCAAGTGTGAACAGTAGTGCATACTGAAGTTGAAACGGTAAAAGCTTGCTTGTACCGGGGGATTGGTTTTGAAAAACACATGTTATCGAGTTTCATTTACATCTATTAAAAAGGAGTTTAGTTTAAACATATTTTATTGCATTTAATACATGTTTACAAATATATCATACAAATAATGAGTATATATCAAAATGCAAATGGGTTGGGCAACAAGTTCAAAGGAGTGAGAATGAAAAAAGTAGATGGCTTACACATTATATTTCAGAAATGCTTAGGTAGTGTTGATGTTAAAGATTCTGTATGTTTTGTAATTGTGGTTGTATACCACACTCGCGTGAAATTATATCGGTATATAATTAAGATAATACAACAACTTTCAAACATTTAAGAATATGTAAAATATGTACTGCAAATATTTGTACATATTAAATGTAATTATTAAATTATATGCATACAATTTTTATTGGAATATTTGACTTAGAATTTATAGAAAACAAATTTCTAATTACCTCCCTTTATTACATGAAATATTAAATTCGGTTATACCTTTATAAATAATGCTTTTTTGAACTTACAATATTGACAAATCATAATTTGAGCATCATATTTTTATATAAAACCATAATAAAAATGTGTTACAGGATCTTTAAGACAGTATATAATTCATCAATAACAGTGGAATAGAGAATTAAGCCTCAAATGTAACTGATATACTATCAAACAGAGTACGAAAATTCACTGGGCCGAGACCTTGAACGATTAAAAACTAAAAATTTTGCTTATTCACCTTACGGAATGAATTTTAAAACGTTTAATTCATCTTTTCACACCGATTGATAAACGATAATGAATGAAAATTCTCCACTCTAGTGCTGAAGGTTAATGACCTATCTCTGCAAGAAGTCTTAACCAGAATATGTTTCTTGGATTGGACATCGTTTAATTTTGAACGATACCTTATTTTCACTAGAGTAAGCCAATCTGTTTACTCTTTAAAATAGCTCATTATAAGTTAATTAATACAACTTTCGGAATAGAAGGTAACTATAAAAGACATTAACGTTATGCTTTATAGGCAGTGGTTTATGTATGAACTTGTATGTAGTTATCTGTACATAACATAGTAAGTGAAAGAAACAATTGCGACACGTGTTACAACTTGACATCCGCATATGAAATGATATAGAAAAATAACCTGCTTACTTAGACCCTTTAAGAGAACGTTCTAACCAAGACCACTGCAAGTTTGCATCATGCACGTTGTCTGGTCCTTTCAGACGCTTGCCGTATGGTGTATCATATGTATTGCCGCAGAGGATTGTGGTATCGAGTAGCAATATCTCCAAAACCTTATCGTCTGGTAGCATCCATGATTGTTTATAGTAAAAGTGCGGGAAAATCCTTGATGAAAGGAAATGTGTGTGTGTTAAAATATTTCTTTAGTTGGTGAAAGGCGTTTGGCAAAAATTAGGAATGAAAATTATCAAGTTTGATTGTGTTAAAATATTTTGATTTTGGTTCAACTGAAGCATGCACATTCATGTATAAGACTGTAGAACAAAGATATGTCTGTATTTTAACGCAGAAGATAAAAGATTTTATGGAAGTGACGTAATCCTGTCGAAATTGTATTTCATTATATTTTTTATCATATTCCTTTAAATACTTGAAAAGGAAAAGGAAAGTAAAAAATAATCCACGCAGAAAAACAATAACAGAATATATGAGCCGTGTCACGACAAAACCAACATTATGGGTTTGCGACCAGCATGGATCCAGACCAGCCTGCGCATCCGCGCAGTCTGATCAGGATCCATATGCTGTTCGCAAACCGACCCTATAACAAGTAAAGAAACTGATAGCGAACAGCATGGGTCCTGATCAGACTGCGCGGTTGCGCAGGCTGGTCTGGATCCATGCTGGTCGCAAACCCATTATGTTGGTTTTGTCATGACACGGCTCATATTTACCATCTAAACGACACACTTGAACGCTGTATTTGAGCCCTAACAGAACCGTAATAATCGTGGTTACCAGCAATTATATACCAAGGTATTTGTAACGATTCCTGGTAATAAACGTTCTCAAATGTCGCCTGCAAATATTTGAAAATAAAAGTTTGTGTTTCCTTGTCTTTTTTTCACATTCAACTGAAATTTGACATACATATGGATACGTCAAAGGAATGAGCAGGTCAATTTTGAACTTGATCATGGTTCGATCATTTTTACAGAGTTTTGCCCCTTAACTTTGAAAAAAAAAGAAGAAGAAATTGTCAGTTTCCGCTCATATCCTCCCCAACAGTTTTACACAATTAAATTTTACGTATGGATATATGTAGTAGGAATGTGCAGATCAAGTTCGAATTTGTTCATGGTTCGATGAATTTTGACAGAGTAGTGCGGGAAAAAAGATTTTTTCAGTTTCCGCTCATTTTCTCCCCAACAGTGTTGCACATTCGTATGGATATGTAATAGGAATATGCAGGTAAAGTTAGAAATTGGTCATGGGTCAATGATTTTTATGAAGAGTTATGCCCCTTTAACTCTCAAAATAGGGAACATTTTCAGTTTCCCTTCATTATCTCCCCAACAGTTGTACACATTCAACTCAAAGTTGACATATGGATACGTCAAAGGATGCATGACAATAAAATTCACGGAAAATTTAAAGTTATAACAGGAGTTTGAAAAGTCGGAATAAAGCACACTGTTTAATTAGAACATAAAACATGTTCTCTCTGTAAAAGTAATGACTTAATAATATTTTACGCTTAAATTACGCTCTTATGACTGTTTTACATCACCTCAAATCTGTCACTTTTAAAATCGTAAATCCCAGCATCGTAAAAGTTGTCGCCAAGAGAAATAACAAAACTGATATTCCTTTCATCCGCCATCGTAGCCATTTGATTGGCCACATCAATTTGCATCGAAGTTGTGTACGGTGCATTTGGTGAGCCGCCCCAGTCCGCCAAAATGAGGAACTGTAAGGAGTCGCAGTTGTCTTGTGTAAGAGGAGCACCCTTAACTGTGGGGTTGATATATAAACATATATCAGGATTGAAGACACGCGTAACAAACAAAGATTGAAAGCAATGTTGGAGACAAAGAAATTATTGTAAACTTTTCTAAAGAAATTATACGCTAGGATAGAAATGGTGATATAAGAAATTAAAAAAAAAATGATATCGAAGAAATATCATATCGTAGATAAAAAAAATAATAAATTAGTTTAAAGACACATTATGCATGAAAAAATGTTAAGTTACTTTTTTCTGAAGAAAGAGTTTAACATGTGTTTTATAATCTTGTATACATGGTTTTGGAACATGTAAGGTCTGACGGAAATAATGTTGAATGTAAAATAGCAAAATATGACCATATATTGATAATTTGGTGTCCATGAAAAAACTATTTCCCTAAAAAGTTACTAATTGCCAAAGCGCTAAGGAAGCGAAGGATGTTTATGATATATGGCCAATAAATAACTTTTTCTTTAACAGAACACCAGAAATAAAAATATCAACCATTTTAGAAAATGATGCAATGAAAGAGCTTATCACTATCGTAAGAAAAAACTTAAATTATAAAAAAAATTGAGTTAAGGTAGGAACTATTGCACATAAGGTATCGTAAAAAGAATGAAACACCGTAATCCTTTTATAATGTTAAAATGTCGGCCATAACCCCCCCCCCTCCCCGAAAAAAAAAAACAAAAACAATAAAATAAAAAAAAAAATAAAAACAACAACCCCCATCTCCTTAAAAAAAAAAAGAAAAAAAAAAACAAAAAAAAAAAAAAAAATCAAAAAAATCGTTTAACCCTCAATTTTTTTCATTTTTAAATCAATGATATCTTTTGTGTGCCCCCGAATATTATTCTTTAATTAAACTGCCACTAATTACATTGATATCATAATCCTTTAATTATCTTATTAATGTCTTTATTCAAAAATTCTAACTAGCTCTAAAAATTAAATTAATACCGTTGCGTATCAAATAAAATAATCATTACATTTCAAACTGGTTTTCTCATTTGGTCTACAGTTCATGCTGAATAAATAATCTAAATACGGATTTATTTATTTATTATAATTTATACCTTGAGCAAATAAAGCCAGCAGCAAGGAAAAGACCATCACAGCGTCCACGAATAATTTCCTTATTGGAAAATACTGTACAAAAAACTTATTTTTTACCGACGGTTGTGATAGAGTCATGTTTGAATATCTCTACTTATATACACCGACAAAACTGTGTGTTCAATATCATAATCAGTGTACAATCAAAGTGCTGAAGGCACTGGATGCGACGGACATGAAAATGGAATTGCATAAATGCGGTAAGAAAGGGAAAAAAACATCAGTCATGTTGCACTAAGAAATTCCTATATTTACAAAGGTCAGTTAAAGTCTATGCCTTATTTTTTTGGGGTTTGAATAGAAACCTCCAATTATGATCCCAAGACAAGTGTAAGATTTCATGTGAATATTTTCTGTTCTCTTTCGAAATCTTATGTGATATGTTTAAGTTTTAAATGAATACCACCAGAATATACATGTCATTCTAAAGATTGATTTGCTTGCAAAGCTTTAATCAAGAATTGTTTAACTTAAATAAAAGGATATAACTCTGTAAAATTTATGTTTAACTCATGGGGTGCAAAGCATAACCACCATTTATGATCCCGAAAACATATATATTTGTTTTTTGGTTTCAAATTAATGCCTTCAGTTTTGAAAATTGGTGTTACATAATAAAAACTTAACCGAGGTAATTTGGTATGACAGGATTGGCAATGATTTTTGGATTAATGTTCCATTCGATGTAGGTCTAGCTCAATAGCTTGTATGCAAAATTTCAGATCATGGGCCCTCTCTATTTTCCCAAAATAAATATTCCAATTATGGTAAATGACTCAAAAGTGAAAAGCATTACAAACTCAAATCAGGCTAAGAAAAACACAAAGTATGATTTTCAATTTATTTCTGAGTATGTTTCTACATGATCTTTTGCTTAGATGTGTGAAGTTGGCGGCCTGGCGGCGTGAAGTTGGCGGCCTGGCGGTATGAAGTTGGCGGCCTGGCGGTCTAACGGCTTGGCGGCGTGAAGTTGGTGGCCGGCGGCCAAAAATTGTAATGCTGAAGAAATGTTATTTAAAACAATAAAACGGCATTTAATGAAGTTCTTAAGACAATTCTTCTTATTTAAAGGATATATGAAAAGAAAAAAACAATTTGAGAAAAAAAATATTTTATCATTTTTGTGAAGTTGGCGGCCTGGCGGTCCAGCGGTTCAGCGGTTCAGAATTTCAATGTTGTAAAAGTTTGGAAAAGAATCGAAAAACGACTCTTAATCAACTTTGAAAGACATATCTTATCATTAAACAGTTAAATAAAAGGAAAAAAATCACATTCAGAAAGTGTTTTTTTCTCAAGCGACCTGGCAGAATTTTTTTTTAATGTTGTAGAAATGATATAAATATGATAAAAACGGGACTTTATGAAGTTCTTAAGATTATTCTTGATATTTAAAAGGTATATAAAAAATCTCTTTCAAAGAAATTTTTATTTTATCGTTTTTTGTGAAGTTGGCGGCCTGGCGGCCAAAATTTTTAATGTTGCAGAAATGTTATTTAAACAATGAAACGGCATTAAATGAAGTTCTTAAGACATTTTTTATTTTTTAAAGGATATATAAAAAGAAAAAAATCACTTTGAGAAAAACAAATTATTTTATCATTTTTTGTGAAGTTGGCGGCCTGGCGGCCCAGCAGCCTACTCGTGTATAATTGTGAGGAAGCTATCTCCAGCTACTCGGGTATGATTTTAAGGAAGCTATTTCCAGCTACTCGGGTATGATTTTAAGGAAGCTATCTCCAGCTTCTCTGGTATGATTTTAAGGAAGCTATCTCCAGCTTCTCTTGGGTATGATTTTAAGGAAGCTATTTCCAGCTACTCGGGTATGATTTTTAAGGAAAGCTATTTCCAGCTACTCGGTATGATTTTAAGGAAGCTATCTCCAGCTACTCGGGTATGATTTTAAGGAAGCTATCTCCAGCTTCTCTGGTATGATTTTAAGGAAGCTATTTCCAGCTACTCGGGTATGATTTTTAAGGAAGCTATTTCCAGCTACTCGGGTATGATTTTAAGGAAGCTATTTCCAGCTACTCGGGTATGATTTTAAGGAAGCTATCTCCAGCTACTCGGGTATGATTTTAAGGAAGCTATCTCCAGCTACTCGGGTATGATTTTAAGGAAGCTATCTCCAGCTACTCGGGTATGATTTTAAGGAAGCTATCTCCAGCTTCTCTGGTATGATTTTAAGGAAGCTATTTCCAGCTACTCGGGTATGATTTTAAGGAAGCTATTTCCAGCTACTCGGGTATGATATAGAAGCTATCTCCAGCTACTCGGGTAATGATTTTAAGGAAGCTATCTCCAGCTACTCGGGTATGA
>NW_026857409.1:0-5362 GCF_026571515.1 Ruditapes philippinarum
TTTTTTATTGGTTTTTAAAGAAAAAAAGATCTAGAAATTCCGGGGAAAAATTTTGTTTTTTTTGGTTATACCCCAAAAAATGATTTCAAAAAAAATGAATTTAAACTGTTTTTTTAATAACCCTTTTTTGGGGGTTTAATCCTATCCAATCCCAAACCTTTTTGTTTTTTACTGAAATAAAAACCCTATCCATTAAACAACCCAATTTTTTTGTATTCTAAAAAAGCCGTGTTTTTGCCTTGTACAACGGGTGTCCCTCGTCTTTGTCATCAATCACTAATAATAAATGTTGGGTAATTTTATAAAATTAAAACATTATCAAACAAACCCAAAACCCATATATTTCCCTTTCCCCCAAAACATCAAATTTTCAGAACTACCACCCCCACTCATCATCAAACAAAAATTGCTTGTAAACAATTTTTTACTATGGAAAAAAACCCTGGCCAAAAAATCCCCCCAAAATAAAAAACAAAGACCCTAGAAAATGCTGTAATGCTGTTACTTCAAAGGAAATTTTATAAAAACAGGCTTTCAGCAAAAAATTCAAAGTTTTCCCCGGGGCACCATTGGGGGGCCCGGAAATTTGTTTGATATCTGTGTCGTTGCCCCTGGTTTCCTTTTTTTGTTTGGGGTCCCTTTTTGGGTCCTTGGGCCAAATTTGGGTTTTTGTTGCTTTGGGGGTTTTTTTTTATGGGGTTGCCCCTTCATTTGAACGCCCCCTTTCCCTTTTTTGATCTTGTTTTCATAAATTTTTTATTTTTGGAAAAAACCCCTCTGGTTTTTTCGGGAAAAAAACCCCCCTCCCAAATTTCCGGGGCAAAAACTTTGAAAAACAAAGTTTTGTAGAGGAGTAAAAGACAGCTGAAAAAAACTTGGGCTTTTTGGTTTGGTAAAAAGAAATTTGTTTCCCAAAAACCCTAATGTTTTGTGAAAGGGTTTATCAAGTTGAAAACCCCATCATCCCCTTAAAAACCTTTTCCCCTTGTTGATCTTGTTTATCAAAATTTTAAAGGGCCCCGGTAAAGATTGGGGGGGAAAAGGGGGCCTAAGCGAAGGAACCCAGAAATAAATAAAAAAGGCCCGAGAACCCCTTTCAACTGTGCGGGGCAAGAAAGGGGTTTAAAATAAATTTTAGTCGTAAAAAACTATTTCAACAAACCTTCAAAAAAAATCAATTCAAGAGTTTAAAATCTGAGTTCCATAAAATATAGGAAGGGGTGATAAAACGGGCCCTTGGGGGGGATTCTTTTTAAATTTTACACGGGGTCTCGTTTTGGGAAACTGGTGGGGCTAAGAGCGAGGTTTTTTTTAATAAATATTTTTTTTGGTGAAACCCTTTAAACCGGTTTAAACCCCCCAGCAATCATTTTTAAATGCTGCGACCGGGGTTCCAAAAGGCGGGGCGGAAAAAAGGGGTGTTTTCCCCAAGATGAAAAGGTTTTTTAATTTTTTCCCAATACTGTTTTGGTGAAAAACTTTTCCCTTTTTCCCGGGGTTTGGTTTTCTCGTTTTAAGGGGAAAAAGGTTATCTTTTCCCAATTTCCCTTGAAAAAATTTTTTTTAAATTTTTTTGGGTTAAATTCCCACCCCCCTCCCCCCCGGGGCCCTCCTGCCCCTTTTTGGGGGCCCAAATTTTTTAAAATTTTCTTTAAATTCCCAAATCATTTAAAAAAAAATTTAATTTATCTTTTTAATGATTAACCTGTGGGTCCCCTCTGTTTTTGGGGCCTTTGTCCTGTTTTTTGTTGGGGGCCCCGGGGGCCTTCCCTTCCCCAAATTTTTTTTCTTTGGGGGGCTGGTTGGTTTGGGGGGTTTCCCGTTAAATTAAAACGCCCCCTTTTCCCTTTGTTAAATTTGGGTTTATGATATTTTAAAATTTTAAATAAATTTTTTCCCGTAAACTTTAAATTGCGGGGACCCGGGGACCACATTTGGGTTTTTAAGTAAGACTAGTATTAAAAGCCCCAAGAATTTTTTTTCTATAAGGCAGGGTTTTAAATTTTTGGGAGTGCAAATGCCCCCCTTCAATTTAGAAAAAGGTTTAAAATTTTTGAAATTTTTTTACATGGGTTTAAAACAATAAAAGGGTTTCCAAAAAGGGGTACCTTGTGGAAGTTACAAAAAAAAGTGTTAAAATTTAAAGGGGGGGGAAATTTGGTTGAAAGGGGGGTTTTAAAACCAAAGGTTTTAAATTTAAGCCCCTGGGAAAAACGGCCCCCAGTTCCCTTTAGTGTTCGATTTTTCCTTTTTTCTTCTCACGAACCCCTTTGCTATTTTTAAAAAACGAGAAATTGAAAAAAAATAAAAACAAATGTTATCGCTCCCTCCACAAACACACACACCTCCGCCTTTTGGATAGAAGTGAAATTTGGCCTTTTTAAAAAAAAGCTTTATAATGAAAAAATGTTCCGAGTTCATGTAGAGAAACCCACTATATGTGGTTTTTTAAACTTTTCCATTTCCGTCACTACTCCGCTTTGGGGGGAATTGGGCCTTTTATTTTCAGAGGAAAAGTAAAAAGTGGGTTTTTCCCCCTTGGAAAAATGGGCCCGTGAAAAAGATTTAAAAAAAACCCTCCCGCGGAAAGTCTCCCTTTAATTCAAAATTTCACACCCTTTTTTGTGGTTTAAAAGTTGAATTCTGGGTTAAGCCCCGGGGCTAGGGGGGCGTGGGAGGGGAATTTGCACCCTTTCCAAGTAACCCTTCATTGGGAAAAGGCCTCAAAACCAAAACCGAGCCTTGCAAAAATTTTCCCAAAATTTTGGTTTTGTTGGGCTTTTTTTAAGGGATTTTTTGGGATTTTTTTCTTAAAATTTTTTTTTATTCCCCGGGTCCCGGTTTACGAGGTTTTCCATACTTTTGGCAGTCCTATCCTGTTTATAGCCCCCTTTTGACGTTTATCCTGGGGATACGGGAGGCTTTAAAAAACCTCTTTTTTATCCCCTTTTTTTAAAATTCCATTTTTTTTTTAGTTCCGCCCATTGTTTTTTTTCTTTAGGGCCCCACGCTTTTTTATTAAATTGGGGGGCCAAAAAACCGGTTTTTCCCTGGAATGGAAAGGGGGAGGGGTCCCCATTGAAGGTTCCATGAATTTAACCGCCGGGAAATGAACCATCTCCCCAAAAGTTTTTTAAAAATTTAATTTAAAAATTTCTTTAATTTCAAAGTTTAAAAAAGTTGAAAATTTTGCCTTTTAAAAAGGGTGCTAGGAGGGGGTGGAAAGGTAATTGGGGACTTTCCAGGACCCAAGGGGGCCTGAGGGCTCAAACAAACCGGGGCCTGCAACTTTTCAAAATTTTGGGCCCTGTTTGGGCTTTCCTTTTTGGGGTTTTTGGGATTTTTTATTTATGTCAAATCCCTGGGTTAAATTTTTGCCGTTTGGCGGCCTTTTTAAAAAGTCTCCCCGTTTTTTTAATCAAAGAGTTATATTTTTGATTTTCCTTTAAAAATCGTTTTAGCACGACATTATTTTCCCCGGTGCTTGTGGTATTTTTTGTTTCAAAAATTTTTTGGGGATTTTCTAGTTTGGGGGGGGTTCCAAAAATTCCTTTCTTGAATAATGTTGAATACCCCTTAGGGATTTTTGTTGGCCCGCCCTTTTTTAAATTTTTTCTTTTGGAAAGTCTTTTAAATGGTTTTTAAAAAAGGGCCGAGGGGTTTTCATTGAGGGTCCAAAAATAACCGCCGTAATTGAAAAAAATTGGGGGATGTTTCCTAAATTGAAAAAATTTTTCTAAAATTTTTGTTTTAAAAATTTTAATTTTTTTTTAAGCCGGTGCTTAAAGGGGGGGTGGACGGTAACTTGCCCCTTTCCAGTACCCAGTCCCCTGAAAAAAGGCTCAATCAAAAAAAAGGGGCCCTTTCAAAATTTTAAATTTTTTCGGTTTGGGCTTTTTTAAAGGGGTTCCCGTATTTAAACTATTTCATAAAAACCCCTGATCCCCCTTTTAAAATTCCCTTTTATTTAGTTCCCGCCATTGTTTTCTCGTTTAGGGCAAAACGCTTTTTTTTTTAATTGGGGACAAGCAACCCCTTTTATGGGAAAGGACGGAAGTTGGGCACAATTGGGAAAGGTTCCAAAGATAACCGGCCCCTAAGGGAAAAAATATCTGCGGATGTTTTTAAAATTTTAAAATATTAAACCAAATTTTATGTTTTAAAAAGTTGAATTCTGGGTTAAGCCGGTTTCTAGGGGGCGTGGTCGGGAGCTTTTTCAAATTTCCCTACCGTCCATTTAAAGGCTCAATAAACCGAGCCTGGAAAAATTTTCAAAATTTTTTTGTGTGGGGTTTTTTTTAGGGATTTTTTTTGTTTTTTAATTTTTATTTCATAAACCCGTCCCCCTTTTAAAATTTTTATTTTTTTTTTAGTTCCGCCTATTGTTTTTTCGTTTTAGGGACACCGGCTTTTTTTTACTTGGTGACCAAAAACGCCGCCTTGTCAGGGAAATAGATTTTCCAGCACGGGACGGTAGTTTGCCTTGAAAAAGTACCGTCCATGAAAAGGCTCAAACAAATTTAAAAAAACAAGAACAAAAGGAAAGGCGGGGGTTTTAATTTAACGCCCAACCCCCCTAAAGACCCCAGAACAAGAATAGTGGCAAGGAGCCCCGGGGACCCCAAAAAAAAACAGGACAGGGCACAAGAAAAGCATGGACGTTTAAAACACTTTAAAAGGGTAAAAAATTCGTTTTTGTTAGGAATTTTAAAGAAAACAAATTTAAAAAATTGAAAACAGGGCCCCCAAAACCCAGCCCCGCACCATTTTTTAATTTTGGGCGTGTTTGGGGTTTCCCTTTTGAGAAATTTTTATTTTTTTCTATTTTTAAATTTTACTAATATAATCTATATAACACAAATTTAAAAATTTAAAACAAAAACACACAGGTGGAAAATTTGCTATGGACCCCGGGCCAGTCAATTTTTTTGTTTCCCTTTAGTATTTATTTATTTAAAGCTTCAAATTTTGGGGTTCCCCCGTGTTTAGCCGTAAAAAGTTGCCCCGTACTTCACTTCAGTGTTTTTTATATTTTCTGGGGTTTTTGGGGATCAATTTATGCCAAAAAATTGAAAACCCAAAATCAACAAGGAAAAAGGGGCGTTTTTTAAATGAACGCAAACCCCCCTATTTAATCAGGCAAAAAAAACCAGTTGGCAAGGAGCCCCGGGCGTAACCCCTAAAAAAAGGGCAGGGCAAAGGAAAGAGGGAAAAGGCCAAAGGGTTTAAACATTTAAAAGATTTAAAAAAATTGTAACTGATTAGAAACTCAAAGAAAAAAAATAAAAGGCCCAAAAGGGGAAGTGGAACAGGAAAGGGGGAAAAGGGGTTTTTCAAAAAAATTTAAAAAAATAAAAGGTAA
>NW_026857410.1:0-70433 GCF_026571515.1 Ruditapes philippinarum
CCTGTGGTCTGTTTTTCATTTTATATCCAATACAAGCTGTTTCAAGAGGGATTGCTTTTATTTACCTCGAGCGATGCTGAATGGTGTAAGATATTTGAATTCTTTACATATTATTAATTTCTTGAGTCTATCGTTGATCATAACAAGGTTAGCTTTTAAAAAAGCTAGTAGCGATTCGCTTCGTTATTTTTTTCCAGGGATGCGTTTAAATGTAAAAATGACAGTTCTGTTAGCTGAAGAGACTTCAGCAAACATCCTATTTAAACATATAGGGATCCCGGGAATTGACCAGTTCAAGAATATAGTTTTCAGAAAAGCCGGGATCGTATTAAAATATAAAGAGATCCCAGGAATTGGCCAGTTCAAGAATATAGTTTTCAGAAAAGCTGGGATCGCATTAAAACAAAGGGATCCCGGCATTTGACCAATTCAAGAATGTAGTCTTTGATTTTTCCAATTAATTAGGCATATAATAATAAGTATTGTGATTTCCGCATTTTAAGTTTGTTAATAAATAGCTCTAAATATATTTATATCTTAAGTTTAATTAATTTAACGTTCATTACATACAATAAAAAAAACTTAACGTTTAATGGCCTTTCATTACAACAATAATCAACACAAATATAGTTTATTAGCTTTTCCTCTATATCTTATACGATCCCGGATCCCGGTCAGTCCGGGGGTCCCGGATCCCGGCCAGGAAATATATACACTAAATACCGGAAAGGATAAAATGACCGGAAAAAAGGAAAAAGAAAAAAATGCACAGAACCAGATGTACACTTATGTTAATTAACCAAACGAAAACTTACTACAGAGGAACAGGTGAGATCGCAAAATTAAGTCAGTGTAAATATGATATATTGAAAATAATTCTTGAAAACAAACATTTTAATCATCATTATATCTTTGCGCTCAAAATAATACTTGCTGCTTTTTAAAAATGGCGTGAAATTTGAAGGTTTTTTGACGCTATGTAAGATTAAATTTGATTGGCTAAATAATTATGGATCCTAGCCCTGATAGATAAATTTTGTAGAAAGCTGGAAGCCAAGCTTCGATTAAATTTTTGGATGGATTCGGAGTTTTAGGTTGTTTCTCAGTAAAGTCCTAACGTAATGCCGGCTCGCCGTGGCGAGCCGACATTACATAATATAAATCCGTGAATCTATATAAGGCTAAATGGAGCTTTACACTAAATGGCTACGAAGGTATGGAAACATAGACATACTTTAAATCTGAGTCTCTTTAATTGAAAAAACGATTTATACTATATATTAAAACATATTTTAAATGAATATATTTAGAAGTAGTTACAATGTTTATGTAAATTTGTTCATAGATGCTTTTGTTTAGATCGAGTATATTTGTTTGTTGCAGGTTAAGATTGAAATAAATTTTATAGTGTAGCGTACACTAGAATATTGTTCACGAGTGAAATATGATTTGATCTTTATTGTTAAAGGAACTTCACTGAGGTTTTAGATATGCCGAGACTGCAACACGTTTCCTTTCAAGATTTTTAATATCATTTGATGAAGTCCTATACCGGTAATTTGTTTACAAAAATTCTAAATATTCTCTCCGTTTTATTCCCAGAATGATAAGAGGTTAAAACACGGCAGGAGAGGGCCGGAAGGTGATAATTGGCCCGCAAAATGAATAATGGACATGGATTAATGTCTTTAATACACTTGGTAGATCTAATAGTAGCATTAAAAAACAACAAAAAAAAACAACAAAAAACAAAGTTCTTTCGTTGAAATTCTTGTCTAGATTTTACTCTTCTACTGTTCTGTACAGAGATGTTTACTGTTTGTGTGTTCAAAGCAGTAGAATCTAGAAGCAAGTTTTATTTTCATTTTTTTTTTCGGAATAAATTTGTCGTAATATTTTTTCAAATTTAAGATAGTAACGAAAATGTGTTTGTACTAAATACGCTTAAGCTCTAATAATAAAAAATAAAGCGATTCGTGCTGACAACCTACTTTCACTTTTACAGTTAACTGTTTGATGACGTAAAATATGACGTCATTGTTTCAGTTTGTGCACGTGCACGTGTTCTGCGGGCTGATAACTAGTTCTCGGCCCCGGGCCGCAAACTCATAATAGGTCACGTGACACTCATAATCAGTTGAAATCATAGGCAATTTTGTTACTATATATAGTAACAAGTGTATTAATGATATTTATTGTAAAAGATGATCTTAAATGAAAAGCGTTAAATCGCTTTTCAATCAAACCGGGCAAGGAAGACACTTGTTATCTGTTTTCAATTAATATACGAGAATCTTATATTATCTTAATAAATTATAATAGTAAATCTCGTATCTTATAATATATTAACTGACAATGGTGTTTATTTCTAGCGACATTTGCATTCATTTATGATATATGCAATGTCTAATCTAAGTCTTCTTCGGTGAAATCCTGTTTTTATATTTTCACTTTTAGTAGTTCCCTGAAGTACCCTTAAGCTATCTAGAAGAGCTCATAAGAAACAAAAGACCTCTCGTATAACTAGTGTACTTTGCAGTCTTCTTGCTACGCTTTGGTACTGAAAATTAAGGGAAAATGTTTATCAGGGTTTTCTTTGTGTGTTTGTTTGGTTTTTGTTTTTTTTACTTTTTTTATGCATTGATGATTATTAAGTTTCATTCATTTAACTTACAGAACATCACATAATGACAGCTTCTTTCTGTAAAAAATAGAGGAAAATATCGAGAAGTGTCAATTTTATTAAACTCATTTTGGTATGTATTAAAAAATAATTAATCAAATAGTTTTGTAGTTTTCTCATTTATTATAATTTGAATATAATAATATGTACTCGGTTGTATGACATCGTCCTGAGCTGTTCGGTATATATTTAGTTCATTAGGAATTTATTTTAGTTTAATTGTGTAGGAAGTAAGCTATAAGCTTATTGACACACTGTCGAATCCGTTCCTGGAGCCAATCAGTACTGAGAAATTAACGTAAAACTTCTTGCTTACCATTTATACCGCATGAGCAGTTTGTAAAAAATGGCTGTTTTTATTGAAAAGTCTCCCGTTACAAGTTCAAGTTGCAATAGAACTATATATAAAAACTGCTTCAATACTAATCAAACTTAGTACAAATGTGAACTTGATCATTGCCTTTGTAACAACATGCTCAGTCTTAAATTTCCTGTTCCCATGGCAACGAGTCGAGGGGACATATCAAAATTGCCAAAAAAATCACTATTTTGCGTTGATTTTTTCTATCAGAATTGATTTCAAAGTGCTGCAACTTCTCAATGGATTGAGATAGAGTCAAACGTTTTTCAGCGTTGGTTACACGTTTCCTTATGATCGACCTGAGGTCCTTTGAGCCTCTCACAGCCTCTCACAAGTCCAAAATTGTCTTGACGATGAGAGCGGGGCTGCCACCCCCTTCAAACCCCAAACAGAAGGGGTCACAACGTTTCTCAAACAAAAAAAGTTTTTGAGGCCTAAATAAGGCATTGTTTCGCCATTTGAGACAACAAAAAAGGGGGGGGGGGGCTGAAAAAGGTGTGAAAAGGCGTGTATATCTGGTAATGGGTTAAGGAAATAACGGCTTATCCTGGGTATGGTTTGAACCCGGTGTATTTTTGGATCGACTTGTCCAATAAGTTTTATCCAGGTGTGAACGTGTGAAAACGTCCATTTATCCCTGTATTTTACAAATTCTATTTAGATAACTTTAGCTATAGTAACACACAGTATAAATCATACTACTACTAATACTACTGCTACTATTACTACTACTACTACTTCTACTACTACTACTACTACTACTACTACTACTACTGCTACTACTACTACTACTACTAAAAATAATACTTATAAAATAAAAATAATAATAATAATAATTATGATATTAGATTTTACTTTTCAAACATTAAAGTGATTCCTTACAAACTTGTTATGCTGTGAAATTTGTTGTCTGATTTTATTTTGAGATTTATTAAATTTTCTGGAAATCAAGAAAAGTTAAGTATAAGGTTGACCAGGGACTAGCCTAGTACTCTGCGTAGGGTCTGATACCAAGCTGTAAGCAAAATATATTGTTTGGGTAAAGGTTAAAAACAGTGATATTTACAGATCGAAGTCCTAGACGAATAAATCTGACAAATGAAAATAAAATGCTAATTAAAGTAACACTGGATGACTTACAGATAATAAAGCAGGGGATAAGGTGTCAATATTATTATAAAATAAAGAAAGATATTTTTATTATACAACTCAGTAAATGCTCCGCTCATAAAAAGCCCTTAAATATTTTCTTATTAAGTATTTCATTCAACAAAGGCAATTATGAAAGAAAAACAAACATTAATATATTTTTATTCACTACTTTGTCAACAATTTTGAATTGCTTATTTTATATAGTCCTTTATGAAAAGTTTATATTATTTCTACAAGAAATTCAGCTAAATATATGGATTATCCATCACGTATAACACCAGATGTCATTATATCCAATAACCACAAGTCATACATTTTATGGTTTAATGCAGTGACATTTGTTAAATTGGTGTAAATTAAAATTTTGGTGGCAAGTGTGTTTCTCCTGTAATGTCTCAAGTGTCCTTACTCAGAAAGTAACCAAGATTGGTTTCACAAAATTAAAATATAGAATTACTGTCTTAGACAGAGATGTAAAGTGTACATTGTATTTGCATTTTCTTACTAAAAGATCACTAATGTAATTGAATAATCAGACAAGAATTTCCTTTGAAACGTCGTATTTAATACATACAATTATTGTAATTTTAGTGTTAGGTAATATGATTAAAGAACAGTTTTGTAAAAGTCTAGACATTCTGAAATGAGGTCTTTCTTTGAAGATGTATCCTGTAGTTAGAACCAGCACAATCTTATGTTACAGGTCATGAAAACTAACTTACACTGAAGTTAAAAAATATTTGTAAGTCAACAACCATTCAAAGTTTCGTAATCAGAAGTCAAAAACAGAGAACTGTTAAAACATAATATAAAGTATAAGTTATTTTATGTATGCATTTCATATAAAAGATAAGCAACAAAAACAATAGCATTCATACACAGTAACACTTTCACTGAAACAGAAATCTTATGTGTATATTACAGTGTTATTATGTGTGTATTTACAGTCTCAAATCATTTTCATTTGTACAATATTTTTCTTTTGAATTAAAAGATTGTTACATATTTGGGATAGTGTACTCATTAAGAAAAATATCAATACTTTGCTCTCCGAGACTTTGATTATTTACTTTGCTAAATAAGACTATTTGCAAGCAAAACTATTCAAGTTGAACACTTGAAATATGCTCACTATGGGTTTCGGAATAGATTTCAAAGATTAGACACGACTTATTTCAATCCATTATGTCTGGAATACAAGATGAAATTTCCCCTGTGGTCTGTTTTTCATTTTATATCCAATACAAGCTGTTTCAAGAGGGATTGCTTTTATTTACCTCGAGCAATGCTGAATGGTGTAAGAAATTTGAATTCTTTACATATTATTAATTTTTGAGCCTATCGCTTTTCGTGATTATAATAAAAATCCGTGAATCTATATAAGACAAAATGGAGCTTTACACCAAATAGCTACGAAGGTATGGAAACATAGACAGACTTTAAATCGGAGTCTCTTTAATTGAAAAAACGATTTATACTATATATTAAAACATATTTTAAATGAATATATTTAGAAGTAGTTTCAATGTTTATGTAAATATGTTCATAGATGTTTTTGTTTAGATCGAGTATATTTGTTTGTTGCAGGTTAATATTGAAATAAATTTTACAGTGTAGCGTACACTAGAGTGGTGTTCACGAGTGAACTATGATTTGATCTTTATTGTTAAAGGAACTTCACTGAGGTTTTAAATATGACGAGACTGCAACACGTTTTCCTTTCAAGATTTTTTATATAATTTGATAAAGTTCTATACCGGTAATTTGTGCACAAATATTCTAAACATTCTCCGTTTTATTTCCAGAAAAATGACATTTATTGTAAAAAGATGATCTTAAATGAAAAGCGTTAAATCGTTTTTCACTAAAACCGGGCCCAGAATGGCACTTGTGATCGGTTTTTAATTTAATACATCTTAAAATACATTAGCTTATCACATAAACCGCGGTGCAGGAGTGTAATAAAGCCATTTAATAAAAACGATATTACACTAGTGTAATAACACTTTGACGTGACGTCATTTGCGCTATATAGAGAAACATAGCGTTAAAGCGCGCTAATGTTAGCGTTACACTATAGGCACGTCATTGAAAAATTACTCATTTAAACAGTTTACTGTTCTTATTTTATATATGTGATAAATAGAATATTAAATCGTATAGATTCAATACTAAACTTATTGAACTCGTTGAATAAAACAATATTATGCTCGCCAGAGGCTCGCATAATATGATTTTATTCAACTCGTTCAGTAAATTTAGTATTTAACTACACTCATTCAATATCCTCTATTTACAATGGTGTGTATTTCTAGCAACATTTCAATTAATTTATGTTGTATGCGATGTCAAATCAAGTCTTCTTCAGTGAAATCCTGTTTTTTATATTTTCACTAATTAGAAATTCACTGAAGTATCCTTCAGCTATCTTAAAGAGCTCATTAGAAAATAATGCATCTAGTATAAATAGTGTACTTTGCAGTCCTCTTTTTATGCTGTGGTAATGGAAATTAGGGGAAATGTTTTTCAGGGTTTTCTTTATTTGTGTGTATGTTCTTTTTATTGTTTTGTTATTTTAAGCATTGCATTGTGAATAATTTAGTTTCATTCTTTTGACTTATAGAACATCAACGAATGTCATCTTTTTTCGTTAAACTAGAAGAAAATATCGAGAAGTCATTTTGATAAAATATGATATGTACCATACTTTGTGAGTTTTATGCTGTCTCATTAGAAAATTAGTTACTAAAAAAAAACACACCAAAATGCGCTGGAAGAGACATGTATCAAATACATAACTGTGTATATCTTTTTTATTCTATTTCATCAAGTAAAGTTTTCTTGACCGAATTTATAAGCTATGTTTCATTTACTCGTTTTCTTATCATTTTATCTGATATAAAAATACAATATTGTTTATTCGACAACCCACTTTTTTGCTTTGAATTATGTGAGTAAGGACATCTAGAATCTATATTGAATGCTGAGAAAATGTGTGTGTCGGAGTAAAATAAAATCCAACACACGAAATATAACAATAAAAAGTATTCGTGGACAGTTATCATATTGTCTGATTTTTATTAATATTTTGTCATAACAGGATATACGGAAATTAAAACGTCTGCTTCTAAATTACTTTCATTCTTTACTGGAAAGTTGTATGATGACTGTAAGGATTCTGTCTAGTTTGTATTTTTATTCTTGCTATGTCTTCTTATTACAACCGAAAAATGTAAATGATCTTGATTAAGCGTGTTCTTTATTTAAAAAAGAAACCGTAACAAAAACTAGCCAACTGAATGAGTTTAGTACTTAATTTAAAGTTTCTGTACAATGAAAGCTCTGTACATTTCTTTGGTATTAATCCCAGACAATTTTTTCCGGAACACAAATTTAAAGTCGCATCGAAATACACAGTTTCATTTCCATGAATATTTAGTTGTTCTTTTTTGGCATTTTGAAAATTATGGAAATCACGAAGTGCAATAATTTCCCAAAAGACATGGTTGTTTTACAAAATTAAAGCTTAGAATTTGGCAGAATGTGAAGTCAGAGTTCGAATATAGCTTTGATTTCTAATATAGCTTGGTCATATTAAACATAAGCTCTTAAAATGATAACATTTCATTGGTATATAAATATATTAGAACTTTGTCTATAAAGTAATATTTTTCGAAATTGGTTAATTGTTTGGTTTTAAGCATATACACAATCTATAAAACGACCTTTTAAAAAGATCTATAATAATGAGTGAGAACTGTTTTTCCTTTTTAGAAATATAATGGATTCAGTCATCAATTTGGTAAATTATGACATCTCGTTTACCCAATAAATATTTTCAGAAAAGAATTAAATGCAACGAAAAGAAAACATTCAAAATATTGTTTGATTCAAAACAAAAGAAAAATGGAGTTTCTCCTATTTTGAATTTCTCCTGTTTTGAATTATTCAAAAATTAAATCACTATCATCCACAGTTTGTTTATCTGTGTGAGTGATGATGTCTTATAATGCAGGTTTCGAATTTTATGATTACGTTAATTTATCTTAAATAATTTGTTTCATTGCTTTTTTTATCGCATATTACACGAGACATATATCATTACTTCCTTAAAATATTTTCGTAAAGAAGTGGTCATCATCAGGTATATCTTTGTTATCGGCAAGTTTCAATAGCTAGCTTATGTGAATGTAATCTTAATTTAGATAACGATTTCTAAATTAAAAAGACAGTATATATCCTTTCGACGGCCACACCCTATCCTCGAAGACCAGCCACAACGCAGAAAAGCGTCTCGAAATTTTGATTCCCCAAAAGCCACGCTCTATACACGGAATACGTCCATAGCGTAATAAAGCAGTAGGATATTTAGCTATCCATATAGTCATAGCGTAAATCTGCGTTAATCGTCTAAATGCAACGTAACGGTAAATTACAGTGTTATTATGTGCTTAATTACAATCTTAAATCAATTTCATTTTTATAATATTTTTGTTTTGCATTAAAAGATTGTAACATATTTGGGATAGTATAGTCATAAACAAAATTATATATACTTTGCTCTCTCAGACTTTGAACATTTACTTCGGTATATGAGACTGCATTTGCAAAGCAACACTATAACAAGACTTAAAATATGCTCATAATGAGTTTTGGGATAGATTTCAAAGATTAGACACGTCTCATTTCAATCAGTTATGTCTGCAATACAAGATGAAAATTCCCCTGTGGTCTGCTGTTCATTTTATATCCGATACAAGCTGTTTCAAGATGGATATTCTTGCTTTATTAACCGGAAGCAATGCTGAATGGTGTAAGAAATTTGAACCTTTTACATATGATTAATTTTTGAATCTATCACGGATCTTATTTATATAATATAAATCCGTGAGTATATATAAAGCAAATAGAGCTTTACACTAAATGGCTATGAAGGTATGGAAGTATGGAAGCATAGACATAATTTAAACCTGTATCTATTTAATTGAAGAAACGATTAATACTATTAATACTACAGATTTTAAATAAATATATTTACAAGTCGTTACAATGTTAAGAATATTCGTTCATAGGTGTTTGTAATAGATCGAGTATGTTTGTTTTGTTGTTGCAGTTTAAGATTGAAGTAAGTTTTACACTGTAGCGTGCACTCGAGTGTTATTCACGAGTGAAATATGATTTCATCTTTATTTTGAAAGGAACTTCACTGAGGTTTTAAATATGACGAGACCTTTTCCTTTCAAGATTTTTAATTTTATTTGATGAAGGTCTAAACATTCTCCGTTTGATTCCCAGGAAAATGATATTTATTGTACAAGGTGATCCTTAATGAAAAGCGTTAAATCGCTTTTCACTCAAACCGGGCAAAGAATGACACTTGTTATCCGTTTTCAATTTAATATATCTTATAATATATTAACTTACAATGGCGTGTATTTCTTGCGTTATTTACATTAATGTATGTTGCATGTGATGTCAAATCTAAGTCTGCTTCAGTGAAATCCTGTTTTTATATTTGCACTATTAGAAGTTCACTGAAGTATCCTTCAGCTATCTAAAATACCTCATTAGAAAATAATGCCTCTCGTATAACTAGTGTACTTTGCAGTCTTCTTTTTACGCTTTGGTAATGGAAATTAAGGGAAAATGTTTTTCAGGGTTTTCTTTGTTGGGGTGTATGTTTTTTTATTATTATGATTGTTTTGTTATTTTAAGCATTGCATTGTGAATAATTTAATTTCATTCTTTTGACTTATAGAACACCAAAGAATGTCATTTTCTTTCGTTAAACTGGAAGAAAATATCGAGAGTGCCAATTTCAAATCATGTCATTTTGATTCTAATAACGATATAATTATTTAAATAATGTTTAAGTTTCCTTATAATTTGAATAGCTTTCAAAGAAACAACGGCTCACGCTTGGTTTGGTTTGAACATGGTATACATTTGGAATCAGCTTATCCGATATGTTTTGTTCTATGCCGATTGTCAATGTATGCAGCAGCATAGTTATTTTGTATATTCCATTCAGATAATAATTAATATTTTAATGATTTTCAAAGTTACTTATACATGTATAATAATTGTTCTTCAAGGCAAATAACGTTTGCATGCTCACACTGTACAGACGTAAGAAAATATAATTATCATATACACTGTTATTTACATTGACTACATAGAAGGAATTTTAGTCCTGACTAGTTATCAGAGGTTTAGATCTATCGAAGTATAGTCTTCTTTCTACGTTTTGTAAGAAATATACAGGTAAGAAGGAGAAAACACTGAGAAAAATAATGTTATTATGAAAAGTGATATGTACCCATATTGTTTTACTTTCATGCTGTCTCGCTAAAAATTTATAACGTAACACATTTTTTTGCTGGAATTGAATGTATTGAAATACATAACATACATATCTATATTTCCAGTATGCAAAGCTTTCTTGACGAACATTATTAGCTGAGTTTCATATAAAAACGTATTCGTGTGAAATAATCATATCGTTCGATGTTTTATTCATATTTTGTCATAACAGGGCATTCGGAAATTAAAATGTCTGCTTACTTTCATTCTTTACTGAAAAGTTATAATACTATGATGACTGTAAGGATTCTGTCTGATTTGTATTTTTAATCTTGTTATGTCTTCTTATTACAAAAAAATGAGTTAAATATCTAATTTAAAGGTTCTGTACAATGAAAACTCTGTACATTTCGTTGGTATTAATCCCAGACAATATTTTTCAGGAACAACATATTAATGTCGCATCGATATACACAGTTTCATTTCCATGAATATTTGGTTGTCCTTTTTTGGCATATTGTAAATCATTGAAATCACTAAATTCAATAATTTCCCAATAGACTTTGTTGTTTTACAAAATTGAAGCTTAGAATTTGGCAGCGTACGTGTGTGTATGTTTCTTTGAGTTCGGGTACATGGTTGTGGAGCTTTGGTATTTGTGTTAATATTACAAAATGTCACTTAAAATGCAAATAATCGATTTAGTAGTTGCGCCAAGTCTTAGACATGCTTTTTATGCTGTGCCTTCAGGACATTCATTAGAATGCATTTACACGCAAAGCTATATCATAATTTAAAATTTCATAATATAATATATTAATAGATTTAAAGCCTTTTACTCAGATGTGTTGTCTGGCATACAAACTGTATTCACGTTTGTCTGCTATTCACGCTTCTTTAAAACATACTGATATCTATAAAGATACCCAAGCCAAATTAATCTGACAATATGCAGGATTTTGCAACAGTTTCATTTTCAAAATAATGTTAATTGATTTTATCTCTTAAAGTAACTGTTGAATGTAGTCTGTAATCTGCTAGTACTAAAGCTGCATGTCTCCAGATGAGCAAAACTTGTTCAGTAAAATCCAACGTGATTGTTACTTTACAATATTCTACTTTAAGATAAATTTTCAAAATTTTCATGAAAATACCGGAAATATGGAGGCTTGCTGCTTTAAGCATATTAAGACAAGTGTCTGCTTGCCCTATTTCTGTAATTTAGGGTAAAACGTCAACAAATGGAGTTATTTATATCCCTTGTTGCGCAATATTTGATGTGAGAAACTCATTATCTTTTAATTACATAACGCACATCGCCGGTTATCTACATAAACAAAGTATAAGTATTAAAATAATTGCTAATACATCATTGGTTTAACTTAATTGTTAGACATAACATTGTTTATGAGGACTTTAACGTTAATAATAAGAATGTAAACAATATTTAAAACCATTTAGCATCACAATTACCTTATTTGAAAATAAGGTGTCTTTTCCTTATTAACAGACAAAACCTAAAAGCAACAAATAATATCTTTATTACTCACAGTTTATAATTTAAACTTTTCTCTTAAAAGAATTTATGTATTTGAAAATCATTATTTTACAGAACATGCAATTGTTGGTGTTGATCATTTGTTTGATTGTTACTTGAAAAAAATTGGTCTTCAATGGGCACATTTTTTAAATAAATTTTTATTCAATTATTGATAAAAACAATAGAAATGTGTCTGTCATTGGATAGTCTCATAAAATGTTGTTTGTTAAAACAATGTTGAAATAGATTTAAGTGACTTAAAATGCACACGTATATGATGAGTTCTAGAACATTTTATCAGCTGCAATACGCTATGTAATATCGAATCATGTACATCACAGTTGCCAATAACTGCCATATAGTTCTTTCGTGGTTTTCTTGTTAATCTCTGATACTTAATACTTTTAACATAGTTATTCATTGTTTTACATTATGCATTCCATTAAAGACCAATTCACTTAAAACATTATTTGGTAAAGGATAAGAAAAGCACAACATATAAATATTGTTATTAAAAATTGTCACTTTTAGTTTTTATTGATATAAAATGTTAATGTTACACTTTTAATGTTGGGGTAAATAGGTTAAAAATCAAGGTCACAGTGTCCTTAAATATCAGAACGGTTTTACGCTCATTATCCTTAAAAATATTAATCACATTATCATTTTTATGCCCCTCTTCGGTCGGTAGGTCGGTCAGTCAGTCGATTTGTCCATCGGTAGACCACATTGATTCCGCTGATTACCCTTAAACCTTTTATCACAAAGTCGCCATATTTCACTTACAGATTAGTTATAACAAGTAGATGACCCTTGTTGATTTTGGGTTAATAAGTCAAAGGTCAAGGTCATAGGAACCTTAAATGTCAGAATGGTTTCAACTCATTAGCTTGGAAATTAATCTTCACAAGTCTTCATATTTCACATAGTGATTGGTCATAACAAGAAGATGACTCTTTTGATGTTAGGGTCACTAGGTCTAAGGTCAAGGTCAAAGGGGCCTCAAATGTTAGAATGGTTTGCGCTCAGTATCTTAAAAGCTATTTATCACAAAGTCCTCGTGTTTAACATAATGATTGATCATATCCAGTAAATGATCCTTTTTGATTTTGGGACACTAGGTCAAAGGGCTAGGTCACAGGAGCTTTAAACGTTAGAATGGTTTCCGCTTATTATCTTGAAAACTATTAATCACAGTCCTTATATTTCACAAAATGATTGTTCATAACTAGTAGGTGACCTTTATTGGTTTTTGGGGCTACTAGGTCAAAGGTCAAGGTCACGGGGGCCTTGAATGTTAGAATGGTTTACTCACATTATCTTAAAAGTTATTTATTCTAAAGTCTTTATATTTCATATAGTGATTGTTCATAACAAGAATATGACCCTACTGCTTTTGGGGTCAATAGGTCAAAGGACAAGGTCACCGGGGTCTTAAATGTCAGAATGGTTTCCGCTTATTTTCTTGAGAACTATTTATCACAAGTCTTCATATTTTATATATTGATTGGTCATAACTATTTGATGACCACTATCGATGTTGGGTAACTAGGTTAAAAGTCAAGGTCAAACTTTCCTTATAAATCATAACGGTTTCCGCTTATTATCCTTAAAAATATTAATAAAAAATTCTTCATCTTTCACATAACTTGTAGATGTCCCCTATTGATATTGGGATCAATATGTCAAAGGCCATATATCAATATGTCAATAAGGCCAATGGTCACAGGGGCCTTAAATGTTAGAATCGTTTCCGCTCATTATCATGAAAACTATTTATCACAAAGTCCTAATACTTTTCATATTAAATAACCATATTTAGTGGATGACCCTATTGATTTTTGGATTACTATGCCACAGGTCTAGGTCTATGGTTTACACTTATTACCTTGAAGACTTTTTCACATATTTATTAGTCATAATAGGGTCACTTGTTCAAAAGTCAAGGTCTTTATATTTCATATATTGATTGGTTAAGACTAGTAGGTCACTACTTTTCTTTTTTCCATAACTGAACACTTCCATGTACCAAGTTTCTATAACAAAATTACCAATTATGTGAGTCAAGGGCTAGAAACGGGGCATATGTGTCGTTCATCATTTCTATTTTTTCAATTATATTGAATAAAGCTTTTTGCTTTTAACATTTCCTTTTAGTAGAATAATTTAACTGTATGAATTAACAGTACACAAAATCAGTACAATTTTTACGTTGTTCAAAAAGATATCGTTTCAGAAATATTTTTATTAACATCTTGAATTTTAAATTTCATCCAGTTTTCTGGAAATCAAGAAAGGATATGATAAGGGTGAGCTAGGACTAACTCGGTACTCGGTGTCTGGTTTAGTAAAAAGTTAAATAAACAGTTATACGACCGGATCGAAGTCCTAGACGAATAAATCTGACAAATGGAAATAAAATGGTAATCAAAGTAACATTGTCTTAGATAAGGATAATAAAACAGGAGATAAATTGTCGGTATTATATGAAATAAAGAAAATAATTTCTTTATTATACAGCTCAGTAAATTCTCCGCACATAAAAGGCTCTAAAGAATTTTCTGTTTTGGTATTTACTGCAAATAATGCAATTCTGAAAGTAACAAACAAAATAATACTTTTATTCATGTTTAGAAATATTCGTTTCAACAATTCCCATGATGTTTTAAAATGAGAAACATAGAACAAATTTCCTTCTGGTCTGTCTGCCAATACAGAAGTTATTACCTCATTTTTCATTTATTCAATTTCATATTTGATGTCATTCAAATCGGATTATGGTATATCTTCAACATATTTCTGAGGAAAACATTGTTTGCACTTTGGCAGTGATAACTTTTTCAAATTTACACCCTCATGTGCTGTTAATCATTTTGTATTCTTTTAAATTATGTTTGCTTTTGAACTAACGTAAATTTTTTTGAATGTTTCATTAAAATTTATCATTTGCTTGAGATAATTCATTATCAACATTTTAATTTTACTGTACAACAAAATTGTGTATATACATCTACAACACATTATCAACAATTTTTAAGTTCTAATTTATATACCTTTCTTAAAGATATACTATGCTCATCAATAGGTAAAATATTTATTACTCAGAACTTTATTGAAATCTATAACAGTTTTACCGGATATGTCTCATTTGAATAAAAAAAAGAATAAACTATGTATGGGAGTGCATGTTCCCCCATACAGATCAAGTAAAGTTAGCCCTTTCTTAACAAAAAAGTGGTCATTTTTTTAATGACACTGTACATTCAAATTGTGACCACGTATAGAGATTTAAACATGACATAGTTTCGGTGAAGTCAAAATTTATTTTATTTATTTATTTTACAAAGAGACTATGTAGCAATTATCAATATTTTCTAATATCAAATTTAAGCATACAAGTATATCTTAAGCGAAAAGTTTATATTACCTTTTAGGAAATTAAATGGATTATCCATCACGTCGCTAATTGATTTATAATCTAAAAAATAACAAAAATTCACGAATTTCATGGATAATGCAGTGACCTCTTAAAATTTGTGTAATATAAGATCTGAGTGGCTTGTGTGTTCCCCATGTGATGTCACAAGTGTCCTTACTCAGACAGTAACAAAGACTGGTTTAAGAAAATTGAAAAATTATATTACTGTCTTAGATAGAGAAGATAAGTGTACCTAGTATTTGCATTTTCGTACTAAAAGATCATTAATGCAATTGAATAATCAGACAAGAATTTCATATGAAACGTCGTGTTTAATTCATACAATTATTGTAATTTTATTGTTAGGTTTTATGATAATTATATAATAGTTTTGTAAAAGTCTAGACATTCTGAAATGAGGTTTTCTTTGAAAAATGTATCATGTAGTTAGATAAAACAAAATCTCTTTTTAAAGTTCATGAAAACTAACTTAAAAAGTTATTTTAAATCAGCAACCATTCATATTTCTGTACGCAAGTCAGAAAAAGAGAACTGTTAAAACATAATGTAAAGCATAAGTTATTTTAAGACCGCATTTCATATAAAAGATAAGCAAGAAAAAAACAATAGCATTTATTCAACAATAGAATACAAAGTAACACTTTCACTCAAACAGCAATCTTATGTGTGTATTTTTTTTCCAGTTGTGCTAAATGTTTAGCTATAGTACCGCACTGTACATTATAATGATAATAGTAATAACAATATTTTTCTATGCTTTCCGAACATAAAACTCGATTCTTCACATGGTTAAACGTTTATTTCCAAAACAAAACAACATCTCTTGACATGTTTTTGAAAAAATCTGTTTACTTAAACTGTGCGTTTTGAAGAGACAAAAGCTGAATACATTTTTCATATTGCTCATTGAAATATACGTTTTTACCTGATGAAAAAATTTAAAGCAAACGTGCAATTTTCGCATTTTCTGTCTCCTTAAACTGAGAAGATTGTCATTTGTTTGGATAAACATTAATACAATTAGCCTTTTTAAATTCATTTGTATCAATAATTTGAGAGCGGGAAGAGATAGAGAGAAAACGTTTTTGGTTTGAATTTTTCATGAATTAGTTCAATTAAAATATCTCTTTACCGAGAATAATGCAATTTAATTTGAAAGTTGTTGATCTTAACATGTTTTTCAAAATCTGCGGGTAAACGAGATTTTGTGCAGTTTTTATAAATTATTTTTTATACATTTGAAATAATTAGGATGATAAGTGGAATTTGTAAGAATCATCGTTGAATGATATAATTTATTTTGAAGTTTTTTTGAGGACTTACCCGTATTTGGCACGAAGATACTTTATATTGTTTTCTATCCACATGACCAGTATCGTTACACCATTCAGTACATAAACCGTTTGCTGTTCAGAATTATTCTGGCTGTTAAACCATCAAAATTTATATGGCTTGACGAAAAATTATGTTGTTTTTTTTCATTAGAAATTCAAATTAAAAAACAAAATTAGTGTGCTCAAGATATAAGTAAATTGTTTTTGTAAGTGCATGTATATGTCTTCAATGTATTATTCATGATTGTTTAGTTTATGACATAGTGAATTTGTTGCAACTATACATAAGTTGGCATGGACATCCAGAGGTTGCAATGACATCCAATATCAAGTAGACTTCTTTCTTATTAGAATTTGACAGCATCAGGCTTCTCTTTCTAAATATGCTGTCAACTTATTTTGTGGCAGTCTTATGTTTAGAATGTCAGAAAAAATATTATTGAAATTCAAACACGCGACAAATACCGAAGATTTCGTATTTACTAGGTGCTTAGACATGTAAGGGGCAAAACTGAAGACGCCAAAGATTAATAGCAAAAACAATCGACCACGACATTTTGCACTCTCTGTTATTTTATTTTTTTTTAATTATTTTGTTGTTGCTTTGAAGTGTAAAATTAAAAGACGAAAAATTGTCCATTGCAAAAATCAGCCACCATCAGTTTAACCAAAATTATATATGCCTTTTTTGTTTTTCAGTATAGTTATAAAATGTTGGTACCGCTTTTAATCTACATCCATCCATCCATCCATCCATCCATCAAACACATACATCCATTAGTTTACATCCATCCATTCATCCATCAGGCACGAAAACTTTACTTTAAAGTGCATATAACATGGATCAATCAATATGTTCACAGATTCATTCATATATATTAGCGAATGAAAAGTAAATAAATAGTTTCATAAAATCATCCTATATCATATGAATATGGGGCATTCAAATAGATTTATGTTTAAGGTTGACATGTTATTAAACTTAACACTGCAAATATTGATCGTAAAAACTTGCTTTATATTATACGTTCGAATTTGTATGATATTTTTATGGACAGTTATTTATCTTCCAGTCACATTTTAGAAATATTTCAGTAAGTATATTAACTGAAGATTAAATTAATATCGATTGTCAATGTATATAGCATAGATCTTTCGTACATGTATATTCCATTCAGATGAGCAAACGACTTCCATTGGCATTTAGTCAGTGAAGCACGAAATCATTCACAGTTTATAAGATATTCAAAGTCCTTTATATCATAAAGTATACGTCATAGCAAATCTATTTTGATTACTTGTCTCAATTTTACTGACTTGAGAAAAAATATCTTATAGAATATTATTTTATATGGTATACCTAGAAGGAATTCACTAAGTATCTATTGAAATAATTTATATTTTGAAGACTACTTAGAAAATAATCTTTACATTTTTTTTATTCAAGTGTTATTATAAATGTTGCATATTGAAATGTACTTCATTACTTTATTTGCTTGTTCCTAATATACAAACTCGATCAAATCTAGTCTCAGTTGTATTTTTCAATTTCTGATTTATTTTCTTCATCTTCGTAATACTACATAATAATTTTTAGTTTTATGCATCTTATAAAATATGTACTAAATGGTTTGCATTTAAATATTATTTTATTGAGTAAAAACACAAAGCTGGTGATAGTTTGTTTGAAATATGTCTTAGTTATTTCTAAACTTTTCGCATAACTGCGGCTACAGAATCTCGAATGCAAGTTAGTGCAGACCCAACGTGCCGGCCGATCACCGTCTGCATCGTACGCTTTTTCGTCAGCAAATATTTTTAGATTTTCCTTCATGCCATGACTTGTCTTTCCTATATTAAACAATATTATAAATCAGGTCCATTGAATATATTTAAAGTATTTTTATTGGGAAATTTAGCACAAAACAACAGATAATATAATCATTAATTCTTCATTATGTTGACGTTCAAGAACAATTAAACTGAAACAATCATTTAGTGTTAAATTGCAAGATTATGTAAGAATAAAGACTCCAGAACCTCTAGCATTGCTTAAAGCATGCAAGCTTTTCTGTTTATCTGAAATTTGAAATGGAAAAGTAGATCCTGGTTCACAGGAAACAGACAACAATATGTCTGGATTTCGGATAAAAGTGTCAAAAACAATTACAATACAATAATTGAAGGCAAACTGTAAACGAAACTTGCAATGAAATTAATATCAGATCTGTAAGAACCATATGTATACTTGCCTAGTAATAAATACCATTTCAGAAGTCTTTATCGTGGCTTTAATGTTTAATCAAATTCGGCCCTATGTTTTATATTGAGTTCGTTTTAAATTGAGTTCTTTCTCCCTTCTAGAGTCTAAAATTTTCATGAAATTTTGTTGCGATTAATGTTACCTAGGAATTTGACTTTTTCCAGATTTTCTTTACCATTCTACTGATTGTCAGTGGTCCTAGAGTTTGCATAGCAAATAAAGAATTAAAACTCAATGTTAATATAACAAAAACTGACTTTGATTTCACGAGATAGCTCCAATCTTCAACAGATTAATAATGTAAGCCTTCAAAACAAAACTTTTTCATACAAAATGAGAACCAAGCCAGACAATCTAATAAGGAAACCAGTGCTGGTAGACTCAATTAGCTCATCCGTCGAATGAAAAGTATAAATATTAAAGAATATTTCAATAAATCTAGGAAGGAATGAACGCCTGATATATTAACCTTGCTAATTGCATATTTTCAATTATTTAGAACGAAATTCACAAAAATGTTTTTCTACACTCTATTTTTGATGCTTACTGTCGCCCTTCCATTTTATTTGGGACTGAAAAATCAATTTCTGGAATATCAAGAAGACAATTTGAACTAAATATCTGGAAGAATGGTAATCCCTCGGAAACATTAATCGCAACAATATTCGATAAACAATTGCAGGCTAGGTTTGATTGAGTTTGTTTTGCTTCTTTCGATTTGTTATGTTTTCTTAACTAACTATTCATAACGATGTTGTTTCCAAAGTCACAGTGTTGTCTTGCTCTGTTGACAAACGTGATCAAGGAATTTTAATACTGATGAATTTGTTGTTTATAATCATTTATAGGTATCCCCATCATTTTAGTGTACTGACTATGCACATAATCGTTAAAAGTTTGAAGTTAATCATACACAGAATGTATTTTCAGATCCTAAGTATCCATCTGGTTATCATAGAAAGTATTATCAAACTCATTTCTGGGATGCCATATTTGTTCAGGAAGCTGTACTGTTTTTAATGAACAGATTTAAGTAAACTTCCTGGAAGGAATTATTTTTGCAAAAGAACTAAAAACTCCGACAATGTTATTTTGTAACATTGAAAGCAGATTAAACCTTTCTAAGAAATGTTAATTGTTTGTTCGGGAATTGCCACCACTGCATACAACCAAACTGCTTTTACGACTTAAATGCACGATTCTCTCTGGTAGTAATAGATTGAACTGTATAGAAATGAAGACGGTTTATATATGGATTATATCCAAACTAAGACGTTCGGATGTGATTATTATTAGACTTTTAGGCGTCTTTGCTGTACGGGAAATGTATTTTTTTGCCACAAATATACATTTGATTAACACTGGTGTTACGTCTTCAATATATCAAAGTTTTGGCTGTATATGATTGTTTTGAAGTTATGAAACTATCCTTTTATTAGAAACTAACAGAAAAAAGGAAATACTAAATGGGTGTAGATTTAAATCTATTGAGCGAGCGGAGCAACATTATATAATGCGAGCATCTGGCGAGCATAATATTGTCTTATTCAACTAGTTCAATAAATTAAGTATTAAATCTACAAGAATATAATATTCTATTTATCACATATCTAGAATATGTCATTTGTCATTGACGCACCTATTGGTGTTATGCTAACTTGAGCTTTAACGCTCTAATATGATTGTATATAACACAAATGACAAAGTGTTTTTACACTTATGCAATATGGTTTTTTATTTAATGGATTTCTTACACTCCTGTGCCATGGATTATGTGTTAGCATCTGTTGTAATAATCTTATGTATATCGATGATTAGAAAAACAATGATGCACGTACAATACATTTCTTGATAATAATTGACATTGTATTGGAACGTTTTTCGTAGAAAGCAATCGTATTTAAGAAGTCTTGAAATTAATTTATAAACAACTTCAAATGTTGGAATTAATTAAGTATATTTCTATCGCCCTACCTGTGCCGAAGTGTTTTGCCATGACTGGACAGTAATTTTTTTAAGCCCTGTTACCCATAAGAATAATATGTGTGCAAATTTAAGTTCTTTGCTTAATTCGATTCCAAAATAATCATACAAAGTAATAATACATGCAAATGGCCTTAAATGAAAAGCGTTTAAACCTTTTTACTCAAAACGGGTTAAGAATCGCTCTACATACTGACCTGCAATCTAATTGAGTATATTTCTATGATTCATTTCATTCATTGTGTTTCGCCTCATTGCTCTATGTAAGAATTATAATGTCATGTTTTCAGACTGTTGGACCTCAATATAGCCCTTTTAAAGTACTTGTGATTTATGTTATTTAGTTATGAGTTTTTATAGACACAAAATTATCATCTGAAGTGCATGATAAGATTAAATGTCATAATATAACATTTGAATTTCCTCAATATCAGATATTTTGTGTTTTATGTTATAAATGTTCTATAATTCACTAATATTATAGAATAGTTTACAAGGAAGACATTACTACGATTCCTTTTCTGTAATCTAAGAACTGCCCGTACGACAAAAGTTGCCAATAATAAACAACGGAATAGTTCTATTATCGAAGGAATTAGGTTAACTGGGTATATCTAATACACGAAATAAACAAATTTCTGCACTTTCAACAATACTCAGTTTTTGACTTATATTGATTTGTGTGTATACGTGTATGTGTGCAGTTGTATCCTAAGAAGATTATAGAATGCATTGTACATGTTTTCATTAATTTGTTAACAAACTTCACGTTTTGGGTTTATAGGATTTTGAAAATAAACCTTGTTAAAAAGAGTGACAGAATAGTTTATAATATTAGACTTTGTGCTAGTTTAAATATACAAAAATAACAAAAAACCCAACAAAAACTGCTCCATTCAATACGATGTTAAATAAACCTTCTTAACACAAAAACACGTCCAAGAGGCGCAATTGGCTGCAAAAGGCGTAACAATAACAATGGCTTTAATTAGAAATGTTCTCAGAATTTCCCAATATTTTTGAATGATCAGTCACAAAACATCTCCCTCTGTTGCGTCTACCATGCAAGATGTAATTCTCTCTGTTAGACTTCTTTTTTATATTTCATTTTCAGACCATAACACTGCAGGCTGGAAACTTCTTATGTTCAACTCGGAAACATGATGGATTGGATTTTTGGATTTTAACTTTAGAAACGTTTTTGCTGAAGTCTTTTCGAGATTAAATTAAAAATGGATAGCATTCTGCAACCGGATGAAGATATAAGGTATGTGTTATTGGTATGATAATTTACTTTGAGGTTCTATCACAAATTTCTAAGACAAAAAAATCAGTCAAATATAAATGAAATTATTCCAGTAATATAATACTTATTTGAAAAATATATTATTTATTATATAAAACCATCTGCACCCTGATTTTTAAGAGAAATTTTCTTCTGTATTGTTATGGTTTTAATATACAATCAACACCTTACTTAACAGAGACCAAAAACTTGATAACCTTTTGTTAACAACATCATAAATAATGTGAAGCCACCTGCTCTATGAATTCCTAAAGAATTATATTGTTAAATATGGGTTGAAATATAAATTTACATTGACTATATTCTATTCAGGTGATACCTTTAAATCAAACACATAAAATTAATAACATTATATGAAAACTCGACCCTAAGTTTTTGGAGTTAGGATTTCAAAAAAAGAAAAACCAACAAAAAAACCAACAACAAAAAACTAGGCAATACCAAGTCAAAGTAAAAATTAATAAAGTATACACATATATAATGTAAATAATGTTCATATAATCAAAATTATTGAGCGGTTAGCACGTGGTCCGAAAGCACAGCAGTGCAACAATCGAAATTATTTATCGCGTAGTGTATGTTTCCTACACGAAATAAATGTATATGTATCAACTTCTGTATGTATACAAATGTATGTAATTTGCTTATATTAATTGATATTATGTTATTTTGAATATCTGAAAATTACAGTCAAATTGCGTATAATTACAAATTATGAAATATATTAATTGCATTATAGCGTAAAAAAATACATGCACGTGTTTTCATTAATGAACTTTTAGAAAACTTAGTTAAAATATGTTGAACATGGTTATACTGCCTTCCATTTTATGAACATCATTTTAGTTTACAATGGAACAGCTTTGCCAGTGTGCCTTAGAAATGGAACTTATTTTACGCATGTATACCATTTTCCACATTTATGTATTATTTCAAAGACGTAATGTGTCTTCTTCTATTTATTTTGATTCCCTTAATGTAAACAAACAAAAGCCTTTCTTCATATTTGACAATGTCATACCGCATCCAACAATCTCTTAACGCTAGTAAAGCGTCCAAAGGAAAATATAACATGATCTTTCATTACTTCTTATCAGGCAATGTTGCCGTTTTGTCGCTGATATGGGAATTATTCCGCGCTTTTTTTCCCAGGAATGCTGCCATTGCCAATGAATAATATAGAATCTATTCATTTGTGCTGGCAAATAAAATGATGGAGCGCGCGAGATGTCAAATGAAGACACGAAAATTCCACGCAGTTACGGCATTATTTAAATATTGATATGATTTCAATGGGTGTGCAAGACAAACTGATTTAATGAAATTTGATAGTCATCAGGAATTAGTAATAAAATATAATATTTTGCAATAATAAGTGTATAAACAGTTTGAAAATTCATTTTAAAGACAGAATTGCAGTATAATTATTTCGTGAATGAGCTTGCAAGCGCTCTGATATAAACAAAGAAGAAAATCCTTTATGGATACTGTGCAAGTAATTATTTGTAAAGTCAATTTTCTTTTTAAGAAATAAATGGTTTTTTGACAATTCAAAATCCGTTTATCAAACTGGATTGATATTACCGTTGTTTTCATCTATTCTTCTGCCTTTATTGATTCTTAAATTATTGTGTAATAATCAGTATTTGGAAGAATTATTCTTTGGATTTAAAAAGAGATCATTTATATGACACAGAAAATGAGCACCATAGCTATAGTAAGCGGGTGAGTACAAATAGGTCATTTATGTTTTGTCAAATATCTATTTGTATCTTTAATTGGTAGTAATTATTTTGTAGATAATATGAAAAATTATCTTTTATGTATTCGTTCATGTCACATCTCAAACAATTGTCATGGCCTTTTAGTAAGTTCGTAATTGGTTTTTATAGTGGTAGAACGGGAACCGGTATGTTGTACACCTCTAAATAGCTATGTTTTTGCAAGTTTCATGTACATATTCCGGACCATATTTTACTTAAAATATCCTTCTTCTGGGCTGCCAATTTTCAAACCCAACATATATTGTGTAGTGTTACAAGATAACATTTCGTTTTTTTCAACTTCTAACAGGAACACAAATGTTTGGGTAAAAAGCAAAAGTTTATTTTCATCTTTATATTTTGATTGCTTGGAATACTTATACTATGTTTAAATGAATGTAATTAACAAAAAATGAACAGATTTCATTTCTAAAGATAATACTAATAGTCGTTTTTGATGGTATAGATGTTCTATTGTGACTTTTCATTGTCATTTTGGCTTAATTGAAAAGAAGTATATCTATTTTATTGTGTATAATTAGTAGAAATATAACCAAATTCAAGGCCTAAAACAACCGTAAAATCTCCTTTCTATCGCACAACTGCACATACATTCTTTTTTATGTGACAACTAATTTGATAGGAAATAGAACAATCTTTTTTGAAGGAGTTCCTCTGAGGTAAATAAGCCTTAAAACATGAATTTAATTATAAAATTTACATAGATCAAATTATGCACTTAAAAATACAAATTCATGCAAATGATCAGTATACTAAAAATAAATTGAAAAACAATTGTGTGCGGCTCTTAGCCCATTTGTGTTATAATGCGTTGCAACGCTTCATTTTTTGGCATGATATGAGAAACAGGTTATGAATATCTGAATTGACCAATCATTGTGCAACTTTATCAAATGAATACATTTCGACATTTTCGTCCTCATGAAACTAGTGATTCCTTGTTCCTAATTCATGAGATGTTATATTTCTATTCATTTCCATCGAGTATTGTTCCTTTTAGAGGAAACAACATACGCTAGTTAATTTCCATGGCGCCATCTACTCTTGTTATTGACAGGAGGGATGCTTGTTCCATAATTTCTTAAAGTATAAAATCTTAAACTTCTATGTTTGGATCAACATACAATGACACTTAGCATGTTTTTCAAGTACAAAGGCCTGCATTATCTCTTAAAGGAATATGGTTTAATAAGTTTCATTTCAAATTCGGAATACAAACGCCCTAGAAATAGTACTTATTTCTTTACAAATCTTTCACTAGATATTTTGTTAACATTTAAGAAATATACTTATATACCTACCCAGTCATGGAATTTGCATTTATTGAGCTTTTATTATTTTGATACCGTGCCGCCGCAATGACATCGTTATTTTTACAAAATATCGCATTGTGTTGAAAGTGCTAAGCTTTTACATGAGAACAACAACATTGAGACATTGAGGAATTATGGGATAATAAAAAATTTACATAATAATTGAACAGTACACCCTTTGACTTTAAACGTTAATTCAAATTGTATAATTAATACAGAAGGTACTTGAAGCTTAAAAAGAAAAACATCAATTACCCGAAGCATTACAAAAATATTTAGAGATTTTATTTAAAAATAAAAGGTGGTGAATAGATTTGTTTTAGAAGAAGACGTTGACGAACTTGCCTTAATGAATACACATTTGACTATCGCAATATTTGAACATGCTTTTCATAGTATCACTGGCTCTTCCCTAAAACACTCTGACATGTCAGTGTTTTAAATAAGAGGGTATGTCTCTAGAGATAATGGTATTTTGTTTTTCACTGAAAGTTATGACAACTCCTCGTATTTATTTCTTTGTAGTGTGCGTGCTTTTGAAAGTAAGAAAGAATCTTTTTAATATTCAGATATATCTGATATCTTATTTTCGAAGTTTAAGCATAGGTATAACTAAATTTTGCTACAATCCTACTTAAAGGAAATTTCCAAAAGGTATGTTTAAGCCACAGTGGTCTTCCATCTTAACAGATTGCGAATTCAAAGCAGGACAACTTAAGTAAACAAATTTAACAGGTTAAGGGTTAACGGCAAACCCAGCAAGCCTGCACGATACATATATTAAACGCACAGATAGAGAAGTATTTTTGCAAAGCATTACAAATATTCTAGTTCATAATTTAAAGAAGCTTAAAATGTATGATTTCTTATATTCTGTTGATGTAATTTACAAATATTGCAATTATACAGGTTAAAGACAAATACAAACCGAAAATGACAGTTCGATCATAAAATGTTTCTCGTCCTTCACAAAAATGTTAGAAACAACATCAGTTTCTGACTTTAAACACATTTATTTGTCAAATTGGTGTATTTTAGATTTAATGTCATGGCAGAAATTCTATTGCCAAAGAAACACCAGACAGACAGATGTATTTCCGTTACAGACAGCTTATTTTAAAGGAACAATATTATTAAGAATTTGCATTTTAAAGACATCTGATTGAGTTTTTCATTAAAACACAATCACACTAAATAATCTGTTCGTCAAAATCTAACAGGCCTGATTAAAACTGTCAAGTGACTACCAATATTTGCAGCTACTTATTCATTTAATTAAAGTTGCAAGAAATCATGTTTAAAAAATGATTTTGGAAAACTAAGCTTTAAAAGTATTTAATAATGCAAAATTCTTATTTCAACTTATAACTTTCAAATGAATTTCAAAATCTGCTGCTTATTCATTAAATTGAAGCTTCAACAAATCATGTTTAAAAACAATTTTGAAAAACTAAGCTTTAAAAGTATTCAAAACTCTTATCTCAACATACAGCATATTTATACAAATTGACAAGAACCGTCTTTTAAATGTTGAAATTACACTTTTCCTCTTTAAGTAATATTTTCTTATTGCTCTTTTAGCAATATTTCAATATTGCATCAATATTTCCATATTGCCTTTTTAAAGTAATATTTCCATATTGCATAAATATTTCAATGTTGCTCTTTAAGCTCTACTTCCTCTTTGCTTTTTAAGCAATATTTCCACTTTGCTCTTTAAGCAATATAACAATGTTGCATAACACGTAATTTGTTTCATATGAGTATGAGGTATTTCTCCCAGAGACAACGCCAGCGTATTGTTATGGTAACTTGATATAAGGTAGGAAGGATTATTTAATAACGTCTTAAAATTTCTTTTAAAAAGCGGCACTACTCGTACTTATTATTCGTACTATTATTTTTTCTGCATTTATAAAATACAGTTCACTTCAACTGAACATTATTGAATTATTTTTTCCACCAAGTTTCTTCTATTGTGTCTGTATTTTTATAAAATACTATTTGCTTCACTTAATTCGACACCTTGTACCTTAAGAAAGACATTAATTTAATTAAAATTTCAGTTTAAAGTTCAAGCAACTTAAGAAATTACTTTTGTTTTATTCATAAATTGGTAACGTCAAAGTGAATCCTGAAAAACAGTTATCAAGTCGCGGGAACATATAATATGTTATTAATAAAGTATTAACATTTGAAACACTTGTCCCGATTTGTTGACAGCCATTAAATCAAGAAATTGGTATTGATACTATTTGAAGTAATGCCATGACTTTTCCTGATACAAATGTTAGTTTCATGTACTTTTTTAAAGAAAACAAACAAGTCTCTAGAACGTTATATCTCTTTTCATTGAAGATACTGTAGATTTCTTACAAATAGGAAATGTCCTTTGCTACAAATAGCCTAATAATCGACGATACGATGACTATGTTAATATTGAACTTAGATAATCAAGTTAGGATTTCCATTTTCCTCTTTCAAATTGCAAAGATTAATTATCGTGTTCCATTAATAAAGTGAAGCCAAACAAATTGCAAAAAGGCATCATAAATGTTAATTGCAATTTAAAATAACCTTTAAGTGTGTAAAAACATTCAATTTGGTTCTTTCGATAGGTTAAATGATGTATTGTAAGCGTCTTTATGATGATTGAACTACAAGAGTAATGATTTGGAGGTTTAACGGAAACAAACTATTTGTTTACATTTAAAAAGACTGACAAAGTAAGAATATCATGGGAACGAAAACACTTTATGGTAATGGTTTTCAATATGATTGTCAATGCATCTGTCTGACAAGAATTGATTACACGTGAAATAAAATCCAAGCTTAAGTAGCCATCTATCACTTCTGATAGGTATATTTCTTTGTATTAAATTGTATTCGTTTTGATAATAAATTCCTTCATTGTCTCGTATCGCTGCAAAGAATAAAAAGAAATAGACACGAATGCTTCAAGGAGAAAAGGAAATTAAAGGCGTCATGAAAGAGACGAAGTTATAAAGAAAAATTACATTTACTTTAATACTTTAGGAAATGCATGTTTAGGTTTATTTCTTCACGTGCCATTAAACTCTTAAAGTCTATATGATGACCGGATTCATTCTAATTACATGTTTATTGCACAGTATAAACATAGTATATGCATATAAATACTTTGATACCTCTAACAAACAGATTTTGTGAGACATAAATTTCTGATTCCTCAAGTAATTCCCTCCTTCGTCGTTGTTTCCAAACATTTTTATAGTGGATGAACATAAATTTCAATTAGGTTCATTCTTTCTCATGATTAGGTAAAATAGTTGTGACTTTGATTGAACAAAAAGAAATTGTGTTTTATTGTCTTCGATAATTGATGTTAATTCGGAGTCTATAGACCTAATTCTATGTCGCAAACACTTCGATTTAATGTCCCTTATGCAGGCCGTTTCTTGAACAGTCGCAAATGATTTGGTTTTTGTTTGGTTTATTAGTTGTTATGACAGCCATTTCTTAACGATTCACACAATTTGATTAATACGTGTAGTTTCTTGTGTAGGCCATTTCTTGAAATGGCACACAATTTAGTTAATACGTGTATAGTCAGTTCATCATTCTCTGTATAAAGATTGTTTTGGGCTTGCTAAAAGTCAAAGTAATTCCAAACGATTTTAAGCTTAATAACTTGCAAACATAACTGAGCTTTACTATCCTGATTTAGAAATATTAAACATTTTAAATCAACTTTTTTTTCACTTATCCTAAAAAAACACACACAAACTACAATATGTGGTGTTTTGCTTTAAAGGGATATTCAGGCAATATAATGACACAAATATATAAAATATATTATGTACTCAAATCAGACTAAAATGACATTTCTTGAAGTTTCAGCATGAATTTCTGTTTGAATTCTAAATATTTTGGGTTTGAAACGTAAATATATCTATATATGTTGAACAAAATTTAGACGCCAATAGAATCACCAAATAGTTTTAAAACAAGTCAGGTGACCTGAACAAACCTTTTAAGTTACAATAACAGATATTTAGGATATTGCATGATTGATACAAGTCTATGTCATTCATTTGAAATGTTCTTTAATGTTTACAGAGTTCACTTTGACAAATATTGCGAAATCATAGCGCTCTAACCTGACCCACGCGGGTCAAGTTACGAAACCACCATTTTATTCTTTATATGGAGAAACATTTGTTCCATTGACTGTCTAATATATTCATTTTGAGAGCATTTACAGAATAATGAATGAAAAATTCAAAACTAAGAAATGAAAAGTTTGCCTGTATCTCCCTTTAAACCATTAAATATTTTCATTTTAAAATAAGTTGAGATTTGTAGTCAAGCTCTGTTTAATTTAGTAGATGTGTTTAATGCTTTTAGCGAAACAATCAAACGCTGATAAAAAGTGTTTTTTTGTTCTTGACACGGCAAGAGCCTGAAAAATGTGTTTGGTATTTGCAACCCATTAGCGTCTGTAATTTATATTTCCTAATACACAATCATATCTGTTAACTGAATTATTTTTATTATATTCTATTATATTATATTGTTAATTAAATGCATTTAACTACCTGGCAGGCCATTATTTTAACTGTCAATAAACTAAAATTCGGAAATACTTTAACAGTTACACAGGAATTTAAATCATTGCAAACAATTGATGACGACAATTCAAGACCTTCATTCATGTATGCTGTTTTATTGCTAATTATTATAAATTGGTCGTTTTAACGATTGAAGAGTTTTGTGCCAAGAAATAACCAACAATTAACTCTTTTTTATTATCATTCATAAAATATTGATATCATATTTAAGCATAACCAACTTAACAGATGAATCATAATTGATTGTATTTAGTGTGTTTTTTTAATTTGTAAGCCTTGGAATATCATCTGTGCATTTTTAATGTATTAAGGCACATACTTTTCATTAGATAATATGCAAATATTTTTGATTTAAAGGTTTTAAATAAACAAATGATGTCAAATCAAAACTTTATGAAAGATATTTTTGTTGGATCATGCGTTTGACCCCTAATTTCAAGTAGTATGCATGTCCATCATAAATGAACTTTTACAACCTGTCAAACAGCTTTTGAAATATATCCCTGCTATATAGCTAAATGTAATTGCTCTTTTGTATGAGAAATATCTCTCTGAGAAATAAATTTTTTGTCCGGGCAATTTCTATCAGCGTCAGCAAAATACCATGTACCAGGTCAGAAACGGTCATCTACAGTTATGACTTATTTTGTATCAAAATTGACATGTTGTTTGTAACTGGCTTAATGCTGTCACAAACACTACCAGGAGAATTGCCTGAATGATAGAGTTGTTGAAATCATAAGATTAATAGAAAATATGTCATTTAAGTTGGTGTGGGATACCGGCGGATAGAACAGCTAGCTGTAAATGTATCATTCCTATATAGTGTCCATATGATTATGATAAATACACAGAGTTTTTCCTTTTGCTTTATTTTTTAATATTGTCTCATGTGATGCGTGACATCAGTTTAATTGTTCACATATCCAAAACTATTTGGAATTATCATGATCAGCTTTCGTGTCACATATTGTTGATTATCTGTTCTAAGAAAACTGCCACATTCAATTTGAGTATCACAAACAGTCATGTGACCTTGTTGATTCTCAATGCTTTTAACACATTTTGTACAACAACACATGACATAGTAAACAAGGAGTATCTTTAAACAAAAAGATGTTTAAGTACTCATCTTTGCTCCTTTTTATTTGTAGAGTTTAAGTGCTTAAGTAAATTTTATGGAAAATAAAATGTCTCTATGTTTACATTTTGCTACATTTGTTTATGACAAATTATTTCACATACAATGCTTTTGTTCAGGTAATAATAATTACACATGCTCTAAAACTATAACTTAATTATTATAAAGCACACTTTCCCTTTATATAAAGGCTAAATGTGTCTTATTCAATGTTAAATTATGAAATTGCTCACGGATTATATCTTTATAACTATATAATATCCTTAAGGTATTGTTGCCTTATAGAACAGCCACAAGGGAAATATAATAAATGTCTAGACATGTTGCGATCCGTTAAACCTTTAAGATTACACTCTGCGTGATAGGAAACAAGAAAAGTCTTATGGAAGCTTGAATATACTAGGAACATCTTATCTTTAATATGTCTAGGAACATTTTCATATAATGTTAAGTCGGCAAGTGCAATTATCTTGTTATGCAAACTTTAGTGTATCTCCTTAATTTCATTACAAATATAACAGAATGCTTTAAATACAAACCGTTTCATCAAAATTATTGATGTTCAGGCAACTGGGCAATTGTCGAAATGTATGTTTCTTTTATCTGAGGACCCCATATATAATTTATGCGTCCTGATTTGATTTTGCGATTTCTTTTGTTGATACGTTTGTTTAAATTGCATTACATATTCTTGTAATTTTGGTTATGAAGCTTGAGAACAACGGCATCTGTTATAACTCGAAGAACCTCGGTTTATTATAGTGTAGTATACACACATGTATACTATCTGTCGTTAGTGATTTTTATGTATCAGGAAATGGTGTTATTTTATTTTACAATCGGGAATGATATTTTGTTTTTGTCGGTTTAAAAAATACTAGTAGTAGACATTTACTCGAATGACGTTAAATACAATGTATACAATTTTCGGACAAATGTTTCCAATCCCCTCATGTCAGAACACCTCAGTAGTGTTCCTTAAACTTTAAGATGTTTAACTTTTTTATTTCATACCTTACGTTTTGTTGATGTAATTAACAGATGTTGCAATTATACTTGTTAAAGACAAAGACAAACCGAAAATGACAGTTCAATCATAAAATGTTTCTCGTCTTGCACATGAATGTTGGAAACAACATCAGTTTCTGGCTTTAAACACATTTATTTGTCGAATTGGTGTATTTTAGATCTAGTGCCATGACAGCAATACGATTGCCGAAGACAAACCAGACAGACAGATGTATTACCGTTACAGACAGCTTGTTTTAAGGGAACAATATTATTAAGAATTTGAATTTTAAAGACATCTGATTGAGTTTTTCATTAAAATACAATCACACAAAATTATTTGTTTGTCAAAATCTTACAGTCTTGATTAAAACTGTCGAGTGAATACCAATATTTGTAGCTGCTTATTCATTAAATTAAAGTTGCAAGAAATCATGTTTAAAAACATTTTTGGAAAAGGAAGCTTTAAAAGTATTAAAAGCAAAACACGTATCTCAATTATTTTTACTATCAACTGAATATCATTATCTGCTGCTTATTCATTAAATTGAAGATTCGACGAATCATGTTTAAAACAATCTTGGAAAACTATGCTTTGAAACCATTCAAAGCAAAACTCTTATCTCAACTTTTTATACACATTGACAAAAATAATTAATTGTTCAAAACTACAATTTTCCTCTTTAAGCAATATTCCCATGTTGCTCTTTAAGCAATATTTCCACATTGCTCTTTAATGAATATTTCCATGTTCCATGTTCCTCTTTAAGGAATATTTCCATGTTTTTTAGCATGATTACCATCTTGCTCTTCAAGCAATATTTCCATCTTGCTCTTCGCGCAATATTCTATTTCAATATTCATTTTGCTCTTTAAGCATTATTTCCATGTTGCTTTTAACAAATATTTCCATATTGAAATTCATTTCCTTTTTGTTTCATATGAGTATAAATTTTTCTCACTTCCAGGGTATTAAAAATGGACAACAATTCTTTCTTTTTTAAAGAAAGGCAGCAGTACTCGAACTTTTTTCTATTCATTGTAGATGCTGAAGATTTCTTACAAATAGAAAGTGTCCTCATTTTTATGTCAAATGGCTTCCGCTAAAAATAGCCTAATTAATTGATGATACGTTGACTATGTTATTGAATAAGATGATCAAGTTAGGATTTCCATTTTCCTCTTTCAAATTGCCAAGGTTAATTATCGTGTTACCCCCAAAATGAATCCAAATAAATTGCAGATAGGCATCATATTTGTTTATTGCAAATTAGAATAACATTTACGGGCGTAAACACATTGGTTATTTTGATAGGTTAAATAATAAGCGTTTTAATGATGGTTTTAGAGTAATGAATCTAAGGTATGATTGAAACAAACTATTTGTTTACGCTTAAAGAAGACCGCGAAAGTAAGAATATCTTGGCAACGAAAAAACACTTCATTGTATTGGTTTCCAATATGATTGTCAATGCATCTGTCTTACAAGAATTGATTGCACATGAAAATCAAATCAAAACTGAACTAGCCATCTATCACTTCTGATAGGTATTTATTTCGTTTGTAGTAATTTGCATTAGTTTTTATTATAAATTAATCCTTTGTCTCGTATGGCTGCAAAGAATAAACAGAAAAAGACAGCAATGTTATAAAGAAAAGAAAAATTACAGGCGTCATGAAAGAGGCGACAGTTTAAAAGAAATATTACATTTAATCTAATACTTAAGAAAATGCATGTTTAGGTTTATTTTCCCCATTTTGCATGTGACGTTTAATGTCCTGGATCATTCTAATTACATGTTAATTGAACATTATAAACATTGTATATGCATATTAAATACCTTGATACCTCTTACAAACAGAAACTAAAAACATAAAACATAAATTTCTTAAGATTCCCTCCTTCGTCGTTGTTTCCAAACATGTTTACCGTGGATAGACATAAATTTCAATTATGTTCATTCCTTCTCACGATTAAGTAATTGTGACGTAGATTGAACGGAAAGTTCATTGTGTTTTATGGTCTTCGATAATTGATGTTAATTCGGAGTCTATAGACTTAATTCTATGTCGCAACAGTTGGGTTGATTGTTTCTTATACAGGCCATTTCTTGAACAGTCGCCCATGATTTTGGTTTTTGGTTTATAAATTGTTATGGGTTTATAAATTGTTATGACAGCCTTTTCTTAACGATTCACACAATTTGATTAATACGTGTAGTTTTTTGTATAGGCCATTTCTTGAAATGGCACAGAATTTTGTTAATACGTATGTAGTCAGTTCATGATTCTCTGCATAAACTATGTTTCGAGCTTGCTAAGAGTCAAAGAAATTCCAAACGATTTTTAGTTTAATCACTTGCAAACATTACTGAGGTTTACTATCCTGATTTAGAAATATAAAACATTTTAAATCAATATTTATTTCACTTAACCTAAAAAACACACCCAAACTACAATATGTGTTGTTTTGCTTTAAACCATTGAAAATCTTTTCATTTTAAAATAAGTTAAGATTTGTAGTCAAGCTCTGTTTTTCTCAATTGAATAAATGTGTTAAGTGCTTTTAGAGAAACAATCAAACGTTGATCAAAAGTGTGCAGATTTATAATCTCGACGATAATGCGTTCTGATCTGAAGGCTTTTTTGTTCTTCACACGGCAAGAGCCTGAAAAATGTGTTTGATATTTGCAACCCATTAGTGTCTGTTATTTATATTGCCTAACACACAATCATATCTGTTATATGAATTATTTTATTATATTCTACCATTGTTGTTAATTAAATGCACTTAACTACCTGACAAGCCATTAATTAAACCGACAATTAACAAAAATTCGGAAATACTTCAACAGTTACACAGGAAACAATGAATGACGACAATTCAATGCCTTTTTCATTTATGCCGTTTAATTGGTAATGCTAATATTTTTTGTTATATAGATTGAACATTTTTGTATGAAATTAAAAAAAAACAATAAACTATTTTGATAATTATTTATGAATTATTGACATACGAAATGGAAAATTAACTTTAGAGATCAATATAAATTGCTTGTATTTCGTTTGGTAAGATATAGTAAACTATATGCGAAATTTTAGATTTATCAGGCCATGATTAAAATTTGATAAAATATAGAACAGGTTTTCTTTTTAAAGATATCAAACAAGCAAGTGAAGTCTCGAAAGATCGTTTTCCGGGGTATGACCCTCGGATTTCAAGTAGTACGCATAACCTTCTCAGATGAACTTATTCCGTCCTGTCAAATAGCTTTTGAAATATATTCTTGCTATACAGCTAAATGTAATTGCTCTTTTGTATGAGAAATATCTATCTCAGAAATAAATTTGTTTGTCCGGGGAATTGCTATCAGCATCAGCAAAACACCATGTGCCAGGTCAAAAACGGTCATCTACAGTTATGACTTATTTTGTATCAAAATTGACATGTTGTTTGTAACTGGCATGATGCTGTCACAAACACTACCAGGGGAATTGCCTGGATGATAAAGTTGTTGAAATCATTAGATTAATAGAAAATATGTCATTTGAGGTGATGTGTGATACAGTTGGATAGAACAACTAGCTGTAAATGTATTATTCTACATATTGTCCATATGATTATGCTTAAGACACACAGTTTTTTCCTTTTGCTTTATCTTTAATTATTTTCTTACAATGATGCATGACATCATTTCAATTATTCACTTAGCCAAAATTTTCATGACAAACTATTTGGAACTATCATGATCAGTTTTCATGTCACATATATTTGATTATCTGTTCTAAGAAAATTGCCAAATTTAATTTGAGAATCACTAATCAGTCACTTGACCTTGTTGAGTCTCACAGTTTCAAATAATTAATACGTAAATCATGCACAGTTTTGGAAAACATCACATGGCAAAGTAAACAAGGAGTTAAACAAAAAAAGATTTACAGTCATTGTAAAGCTGTTTAATCGTTAATATTTTCTTTAAAGCTGCATTTTATAAATATGTCAAAAGGTTTTGCCGTCGGCCAACAAACCAAGTAGAATTTACTTCGATTAATCTTTTCACTTTTTAAAAACATATTATTGTAAATCTAATAAATCATTGTTCAGAAATTATGATTTTAAAAAGGAAAACCCCGTGACAACACTAAAAGCTCGTATACAAATTTTAATATGCAAATGAAGACTATAATTAGCCCGTTTATGCGCTACGTCCTTTCTAATAAATCAATATTTGTACAAGGCAACTGTAGGATTTTCCCATCTAAACAAACTTTAACCGTTTTGGCTTCTACAAGAGTGATCAACTAATAAAATTATGAATACATGCGTTATATAATTCAGACTGCTACTTAAAGCCATGTTTGATGATTTTCTGTTGATGTTCGGATGACCCAAAGGCGGAGTTTTGTATATAAATAGCACATGTATTCTCAATTTCGCCACAATGAGGTTGCTGACTTTTAAGCTTATGAAGCCCAGTTTGCTCGCCTAAACACTGAAAGTAGGAGTCGATATGAAACCTTTTTTATTAAGAAATGTAGCTATTTCTCTTTTATGAAATGTATAAATTGCAGCCTTCATGCCGTAAGGTATTGCTGCCTTATAGAACAGCCAAACGCTAAAGATGTAAAAGGAAATGTAATAAATGTCTAGACATGCTGCGATCCGTTAAATCTGTAAGATTACATACAGCGTGATAGGAAACAAGAAAAGTCTTATTAAAGCTTGAATATACTAGAAACATCTTATCTTTAATCTGTCTATGAAAATTTACAAATAATGTAAAGCCTTCAAGTGCAATTATCTTGTTGTGTAAACTTTAGTGTATCTCCCTAACTTCATTACAAATATAACGGAATGCTATAAATACCAACCGTTTCATCAAAATTCTTGATGTTGAGGCAATTGGGCAATTAGCATAAAATGTATGTTTCCTCAGACCCCAGATATTATTTAAACGTCCTAATTTGATTTTGCGATTTCTTTCGTTGATACGTTTGTTTAAATTGAATTAGATATTCTTGTAATTTTGGTTATGATCCTTAGTTCTCAAAGCAATGAAGCTTGAGAACAACGGCATCTGTTATAACTCGAAGAACCTCGGTTTATTATAGTGTAGCATACGCACATGTATACTATCTGTCGTTAGTAATTTTTATGTATCAGGAAATGCTGTCATTTTGTTTTACAATCGGTAAAGATATTATGTTCTTGTCGGTTTAAATAATTCTAGTAGTAGACATTTACTTGATTGACGTTAAATTCAATTATATATATGTTGAATCTTATAGAAAGCAACTTTATACAATTTTAGTAAAAGAAAACTTTCACGTATCAGAAAAAGTCTTATGCGTATATAAGGTTTTCTTTTTAGTTCCTTGTGAATATTCAACAATATGAGTACCACAATAGTCATTAAAAAGAATATCTTAACTTAAAAAAACTTTTTAACTGATAAATTCAGATAGAATTTAATATATTTTTGATACAACAGAACCAGCGACTAAAGAAAATTAAATCTTGGAAATACTCGCAGCTGCAGAAAAACTTTTTATAACGATAATATAAAGCTTTAAAATTATACTTTTTCTCATGTAGGATTTCGATTTTGATAGGAACATTTTTTTTAATTGTTATCAGTATATTTCTAAACGTTAAATGCAATTCAAATTAACATTAGAAAATATAGTATTCCACTTCAATGTAAATTATAACAATTATAACTATGAAATAATTATAACTAATATAATAATTTAATGCAATAGCAATCTGTTCCTGTAAAAACATTGTATCTTTTGTGAGCTTTCTCATCTCATGAAATTAGTTTCAACTGTATATCATAATTAGAAACAATAATTCTATACATATTCTATAAACATATTTTTACCCCAAGTATGCAAAGGATAAGAAAGAAGTATACTCAAAATTAAATTGAAAATCGATTTTTTGTTATATTCTGTGTGCGATTCTTGTCCAGTTTGAAACTAACGCGTTGCAACGCTTTTCATTTTCTGGTCATTTTGCACAAAATAATATCCTGGAAAAACAGGTTTATTGATTAATTTGATTATACATTTTTTTCGGACAAATGTTTCCAATCCCTTATGTCAGAACACCTCAATGATGTTCCTTTAAATTTAACATGATATTAATATATCTCAATTAACAGTTCTTTCGAGTATTATTTTTTATGAAGCAAAACAACATACGTTATCTAATTTCCATGCTGCCATCTAGTCCTGTAATCGGCAGGAGGGATGCTTGTTTCATAATCTCTTCAAGCATAAAATATTATATTTCTATGTATGAATCATTATACAATGATACTGTGCAAATAGTTTTCCAAATACGAAGGCCTTCAGTATCTTTTTAAAACATATGGTTTCATTTTAAACGCAAAAGAAATAGTACTTTTATTTACAAAATCTTTTAACTAGATATTTTATTAATAATTAAGAAATATACTCATGTACCTATCCAGTCCTAAAATTCGCATTTTGAGCCTTAATAATTTTGATTCTGTATCACAGCAAGGACATATTCCATGGCATGTTTTCTCTTCAACTTTCCTTGTTTTCATAGTATCACTGGCTATTCCCTGAAACACTCTGACATGTCAGTGTTTTATATCAGAAGGTATTCTCTAGAGATGATGGTATTTTGTTGTTCGATGAAAATTAAGACGAATTTCTTTTTATTTGTTTCTTTGTATTGCGTAAGAAAGATTCTTTTTTTAAAATTCAGTTATCTCTGATATTTTATTTTTAAAGTTTAAGCATAGGTTTAACTAAATTTTGTCCATCAGCTATAATCCTACTTAAAGGAAATCTCCAAAAGGTATTTTTAAGCGACAGTGGTCTTCCAGCTAAACAGATTGCGAATTCAAAGCAAACAAGTTTTACAGTTCAAGGCTTAACGGCAAAAACCAACCAGCTTACACAACGCACAGATAGAATTGTATTTTACAAAGCATCACAAATAATCTATATCAAAATTTAAAGCAGGTGATAATGTATGATTTCTTTCTTTAGATTTCATATCTTATGTGTTGTTGTTGTAAGTAACAGATGTTGCAATTATTCATGTTAAAGACAAAGACAAACCGAAAATGACAGTTCGATCATAAAATATTTCTCGTTTTTCACACGAATGTTGAAACAACATCAGTTTCTGCTCTTAAACACATTTATTTGTCAAATTGGTGTATTTTAGATTTAATGCCATGACAGCAATACGATTTTCATTTTCGAAGAAAAACCAGACAGACAGATGTATTACCGTTACAGACAGCTTTTTTAAGGGAACAAACTTTAAAGTATTGTGAATTTGCATTTTAAAGACATCTCATTGAGGTTTTCATTAAAACACAATCACGCAAATTAGTCTGTTCGTCAAAATCTAACATGGCTGATTAAAACTGCCAACTGAATATCAATATGCGCTTCTTTTTCATGAAATTGAAGTTGCAAGAAATCATGTTTAACAATTTTGGAAAACTTAGTTTAAAAAGTATTTAAAGCAAAACTTTATTTCAACTATTACTGACAATTGAATACGAATATCTGCTGCTTATTTATTTATTTATTTATTTGAAGTATCAACAAATTATGATTAAAAACAATTTGGAAAATTTAGTTTTAAAAGTAGTACTGCATATTCAAAGCAAATCTCTCATCTAAACTTTTAGCATACAAGATATACACATTGACAAAAATTATCTTTTAAATGTTCAGAAATACAATTTACCTTTTTGGGCAATATTTCCATGTTGCTCTTGAACCAATATTTTCATGTAGCTTTTTAACCAATATTCCCATGTTGCTGTTGAAAAAATATTTCCATGTTGCTTCTTAATTAATACTTTATGTTATATTGCACGTATTTTGCTTCATACGAGAATAAACGGCTTTTCACTTCTCCCAAAGGACTACGGGTAGGTAATTAGAGTAATTAGAATAAAAAGTAAAAAGGATTAAGACAATAAAATCTTTTTTTTAAAAGCGGCATTAGTCGCTCTTTTATATTCTATATGTGAAAGAGTATATTTTACTTCAACTTAACGTATTTGTGAGAATTCAAGCAACCTAAGAAGAGAATAAATAGCTGGTTGCAATATCCAATTGTAACAATACTTCATATAAACATACGCTAAGGGGCGTGGACGGTAGTTTGCACTTGAAAGTACCGTCCATGAACAGGCTCAATCAAACCGAGCCTGCAACATTTTCAAATTTTTCGTTTTTGGCATGCTTTAGGAATTCCGGTTCTTTCAATTACATATTCATTCCATTCCTTTCGTCATAATAAGTTCTTACTTTTCCAGTCGAAGGAACATAAATGGTAAAAAATTAACATTGGAAACATGTGTCACAATTTGTTGAAAACCATTAAATTTATAACGTGGTATTGTTACTGCTTGAATTAATAATCTTTGTTCTTTATGATTCTTCCCAATACAAACGTTGGTATAAAGAGAAATGAGGCTTTACTTGTCTTGTTTTTATTGTATATGCTGTAAACTTTTTAAAAATAGAAAATGTCCTCATTTCTCAGCCAAATGGCTTTTACCGCAAATAGGCTAATAATTGACGAAACGATGACTATGCTATTATTAAATTTCGATAATCAAGTTAGGATTTCCATTTTGCTCTTCCAAATTGCCAATATTAATTATAGAGCTCCTCCAATAAAGTGAAGCCTAACAAATTGCAGAAAGGCATCATAAATGTTAATTGCAATAAGAAATAACCTTAAAGCGTGTAAATAAATTGGTCCAAGTGAGAGTGATGATTATTGCAAGCGTTTTATTAATAATTGAGTAATGAGTTTAAGGTATAATTGAAACAAACAATTTGTTTACGCTTAAAAAAGACTGAGGAAGGAAGAATATCTTGGCAACGAAAACACTTTATGGTAAATCAAATCGAGCCTGCAGCATTTTCAATTTTGTCTTGTTGGGCTTTCTTAGGGATTTCTATTTCCTTTTTTATTTCAATAGTATTGTCAATGCATCTGTCTGACAAAAATTGATTACACGTAAAAATAAAATGCAAAACGATCATTTATCATCTACCATCTATCGCTTCTGAAAGATATATTTTTATTTGTATTAATTTGTATTAGTTTTCATATGTTTTTATGATGTATTTATTCATTGTCTCGTATGGCTGCAGAGAATAAACAGAAATAGACTGCAATGCTAAGAGAAATTAAAGGTGTCATGAAAGAGACGAAGTTATAAAGAAATGCTACATTTAATTTAACATTTAAGGAAATGCATGTTTAGGTTCATTTTTTAGTACCCATTGTGCACGTGACATTTAACTCAATAAGTCTATATCATGTCCTGGATCATTCTTATTACATATGTATTGCACATTTTAAACATAGTATATGCTTATTTAATACCGTGATACCTCTTACAAACAGATTTTGTGAGACATAAATACCTGAATCCTCAAGTAGTTCCCTCCTTCGTCGTTGTTTCCAAACATTTTTACAGTGGATGAACATAAATTTCAATAAGGTTCATTTGTTCTCCTGGTTAGATAAAACAATTGTGACTTTGATTGAATGAAAAGAAATTGTGTTCTATTGTTTTCGATAACTGTCGGTAATTCGGAGTCTATAGACCTAATGTTTTGTCGCAAACACTTAACAATAAACTATTTTGATAATTATTTATGAATTATTGACATACAAAATGGAAAATTGACTTTAGAGATCAATATAAATTGCTTGTATTTCGTTTGGTAAGATAAAGTATACTATATGCGAAATTTTAGATTTATCAGGCCATGATTAAAATTTGATAAAATATAGAACAGGTTTTCTTTTTAAAGATATCAAACAAGCAAGTGAAGTCTCGAAAGATCGTTTTCCGGGGTATGACCCTCGGATTTCAAGTAGTACGCATAACCTTCTCAGATGAACTTATTCCGTCCTGTCAAATAGCTTTTGAAATATATTCTTGCTATACAGCTAAATGTAATTGCTCTTTTGTATGAGAAATATCTATCTCAGAAATAAATTTGTTTGTCCAGGCAATTGCTATCAGCATCAGCAAAACACCATGTGCCAGGTCAAAAACGGTCATCTACAGTTATGACTTATTTTGTATCAAAATTGACATGATGTTTGTAACTGGCATGATGCTGTCACAAACACTACCAGGGGAATATCCTGGATGATAAAGTTGTTGAAATCATTAGATTAATAGAAAAAATGTCATTTGAGGTGATGTGTGATACAGTTGGATAGAACAACTAGCTGTAAATGTATTATTCTACATATTGTCCATATGATTATGCTTAAGACACACAGTTTTTTCCTTTTGCTTTATCTTTTATTATTTTCTTACAATGATGCATGACATCATTTCAATTATTCACTTAGCCAAAATTTTCATTACAAACTATTTGGAACTATCATGATCAGTTTTCATGTCACATATATTTGATTATCTGTTCTAAGAAAATTGCCAAATTTAATTTGAGAATCACTAATCAGTCACTTGACCTTGTTGAGTCTCACAGTTTCAAATAATTAATACGTAAATCATGCACAGTTTTGGAAAACGTCACATGGCATAGTAAACAAGGAGTTAAACAAAAATAGATTTACAGTCATTGTAAAGCTGTTTAATCGTTAATATTTTCTTTAAAGCTGCATTTTATAATATGTCAAAAGGTTTTTCCGTCGGCCAACAAACCAAGTAGAATTTACTTCGATTAATCTTTTCACTTTTTAAAAACATATTATTGTAAATCTAATAAATCATTGTTCAGAAATTATGATTTTAAAAAGGAAAACCCCGTGACAACACTAAAAGCTCGTATACGAATTTTAATATGCCAATGAAGACTATAATTAGCCCGTTTATGCGCTATGTCCTTTCTTATATATTAATATTTGTACAAGGCAACTGTAGGATTTTCCCATCTAAACAAACTTTAACCGTTTTGGCTTCTACAAGAGTGATCAACTAATAAAATTGTGAATACATGCGTTATATAATTCGGAAATAAAACGATATATTCAGACTGCTACTTAAAGCCATGTTTGATGATTTTCTGTTGATGTTCGGATGACCCAAAGGCGGAGTTTTGTATATAAATAGCAAATGTATTCTCAATTTCGCCACAATGAGGTTGCTGACTTTTAAGCTTATGAAGCCCAGTTTGCTCGCCTAAACACCGAAAGTAGGAGTCGATATGAAACCCATTTTATTCCAGAATATTAGCTATTTCTCTTTTTATGAAATGTATAAACTGCAGCCGCCTTCACGCCGTAAGGTATTGCTGCCTTATAGAACAGCCAAACGCTAAAGATGTAAAAGGAAATGTAATAAATGTCTAGACATGCTGCGATCCGTTAAACCTGTAAGATTACATACTGCGTGACAAGAAAAAACATAATTCTTATTAAAGCTTGAATATACTAGAAACATCTTATCTTTAATCTGTCTATGAAAATTTACAAATAATATAAAGCCTTCAAGTGCAATTATCTTGAAGTGTAAACTTTAGAGTATCTCCCTAACTTCATTACAAATATAACGGAATGCTATAAATACCAACCGTTTCATCAAAATTCTTGATGTTGAGGCAATTGGGCAATTAGCATAAAATGTATGTTTCCTCAGACCCCAGATATTATTTAAACGTCCTAATTTGATTTTGCGATTTCTTTCGTTGATACGTTTGCTTAAATTGAATTAGATATTCTTGTAAGTTTGGTTATGATCCTTAGTTCTCAAAGCAATGAAGCTTGAGAACAACGGCATCTGTTATAACTCGAAGAACCTCGGCTTACTATAATGTAGTATACGCACATGTATACTATCTGTCATTAGTAATTTTTATGTATCAGGAAATGCTGTCATTTTGTTTTACAATCGGTAAAGATATTATGTTCTTGTCGGTTTAAATAATTCTAGTAGTAGACATTTACTTGATTGACGTTAAATTCAATGATATATATGTTGAATGTTATAGAAAGCAACTTTATGCAATTTTAGTAAAAGAAAACTTTCACGTATCAGAAAAAGTCTTATGCGTATATAAGGTTTTCTTTTTAGTTCCTTGTGAATATTCAACAATATGAGTACCACAATAGTCATTAAAAAGAATATCTTAACTTAAAAAAACTTTTTAACTGATAAATTCAGATAGAATTTAATATATTTTTTGATACAACAGAACCAGCGACTAAAGAAAATTAAATCTTGGAAATACTCGCAGCTGCAGAAAACTTTTTATAACGATAATATAAAGCTTTAAAATTATACTTTTTCTCATGTAGGATTTCGATTTTGATAGGAACATTTTTTTAATTGTTATCAGTATATTTCTAAACGTTAAATGCAATTCAAATTAACATTAGAAAATATAGTATTCCACTTCAATGTAAATTATAACAATTATAACTATGCAATAATTATAACTAATATAATAATTTAATGCAATAGCAATATGTTTCTTGTAAAACATTGTATCTTTTGTGAGCTATCTCATCTCATGAAATTAGTTTCAACTGTATATCATAATTAGAAACAATAATTCTATACATATTCTATAAACATATTTTTACCCCAAGTATGCAAAGGATAAGAAAGAAGTATACTCAAAATTAAATTGAAAATCGATTTTTTGTTATATTCTGTGTGCGATTCTTGTCCAGTTTGAAACTAACGCGTTGCAACGCTTTTCATTTTCTGGTCATTTTGCACAAAATAATATCCTGGAAAAACAGGTTTATTGAATAATCTGATTATACATTTTTTTCGGACAAATGTTTCCAATCCCTTATGTCAGAACACCTCAATGATGTTCCTTTAAATTTAACATGATATTAATATATCTCAATCTTCAGTTCTTTCGAGTATTATTTCTTATGGAGCAAAACAACATACGTTATCTAATTTCCATGGTGCCATCTAGTCCTGTAATCGGCAGGAGAGATGCTTGTTTCATAATCTCTTCAAGCATAAAATATTATATTTCTATGTATGAATCATTATACAATGATACTGTGCAAATAGTTTTCCAAATACGAAGGCCTTCAGTATCTTTTTAAAACATATGGTTTCATTTTAAACGCAAAAGAAATAGTACTTTTTTACAAAATCTTTTAACTAGATATTTTATTAATATTTAAGAAATATACTCATGTACCTATCCAGTCCTAAAATTCGCATTTTGAGCCTTTATAATTTTGATTCTGTATCACAGCAAGGACATATTCCATGGCATGTTTTCTCTTCAACTTTCCTTGTTTTCATAGTATCACTGGCTATTCCCTGAAACACTCTGACATGTCAGTGTTTTATATCAGAAGGTATTCTCTAGAGATGATGGTATTTTGTTGTTCGCTGAAAATTAAGACGAATTTCTTTTTATTTGTTTCTTTGTATTGCGTAAGAAAGATTCTTTTTTTAAAATTCAGTTATCTCTGATATTTTATTTTTAAAGTTTAAGCATAGGTTTAACTAAATTTTGTCCATCAGCTATAATCCTACTTAAAGGAAATCTCCAAAAGGTATATTTAAGCGACAGTGGTCTTCCAGCTAAACAGATTGCGAATTCAAAGCAAACAAGTTTTACAGTTCAAGGCTTAACGGCAAAACCCAACCAGCTTACACAACGCACAGATAGAATTGTATTTTACAAAGCATCACAAATAATCTATATCAAAATTTAAAGCAGCTTATAATGTATGATTTCTTTCTTTAGATTTCATACCTTATGTGTTGTTGTTGTAAGTAACAGATGTTGCAATTATTCATTTAAAGACAAAGACAAACCGAAAATGACAGTTCGATCATAAAATATTTCTCGTTTTTCACACGAATGTTGAAACAACATCAGTTTCTGCTCTTAAACACATTTATTTGTCAAATTGGTGTATTTTAGATTTAATGCCATGACAGCAATACGATTTTCGAAGAAAAACCAGACAGACAGATGTATTACCGTTACAGACAGTTTTTTTAAGGGAACAAACTTTAAAGTATTGTGAATTTGCATTTTAAAGACATCTGATTGAGGTTTTCATTAAAACACAATCACGCAAATTAGTCTGTTCTTCAAAATCTAACATGGCTGATTAAAACTGCCGATCCAATATGCGCTTCTTTTTCATTAAATTGAAGTTGCAAGAAATCATGTTTAACAATTTTGGAAAACTTAGTTTAAAAAGTATTTAAAGCAAAACTTTATTTCAACTATTACTGACAATTGAATACGAATATCTGCTGCATATTTATTTATTTATTTATTTATTTGAAGTATCAACAAATTATGATTAAAAACAATTTGGAAAATTTAGTTTTAACAGTAGTACTGCATATTCAAAGCAAATCTCTCATCTAAACTTTTAGCATACAAGATATGCACATTGACAAAAATTATCTTTTAAATGTTCAGAAATACAATTTACCTTTTTGGGCAATATTTCCATGTTGCTCTTGAACCAATATTTTCATGTAGCTTTTTAACCAATATTCCCATGTTGCTGTTGAAAAAATATTTCCATGTTGCTTCTTAAGCAATATTTTATAATATATTGCACGTATTTTGCTTCATACGAGAATAAATGGCTTTTCACTTCTCCCAAAGGACTACGGGTAGGTAATTAGAGTAATTAGAATAAAAAGTAAAAAGGATTAAGACAATAAAATCTTTTTTTTTAAGCGGCATTAGTCGCTCTTTTATATTCTATATGTGTAAGAGTATATTTTACTTCAACTTAACGTATTTGTGAGAATTCAAGCAATCTAAGAAGAGAATAAATAGCTGGTTGCAATATCCAATTGTAACAATACTTCATATAAACATACGCTAAGGGGCGTGGACGGTAGTTTGCACTTGAAAGTACCGTCCATGAACAGGCTCTATCAAACCGAGCCTGCAACATTTTCAAATTTGTCGTTTTTGGCATGCTTTAGGAATTCCGGTTCTTTCAATTACATATTAATTCCATTCCTTGCGTCATAATAAGTTCTTACTTTTCCAGTCGAAGGAACATAAATGGTAAAAAATTAACATTGGAAACATGTGTCACAATTTGTTGAAAACCATTAAATTTATAACGTGGTATTGTTACTGCTTGAATTAATAATCTTTGTTCTTTATGATTCTTCCCGATACAAACGTTGGTATAAAGAGAAATGAGGCTTTACTTGTCTTGTTTTTATTGTATATGCTGTAAACTTTTTAAAAATAGAAAATGTCCTCATTTCTCAGCCAAATGGCTTATACCGCAAATAGGCTAATAATTGACGAAACGATGACTATGCTATTATTAAATTTCGATAATCAAGTTAGGATTTCCATTTTGCTCTTCCAAATTGCCAATATTAATTATAGAGCTCCTCCAATAAAGTGAAGCCTAACAAATTGCAGAAAGGCATCTTAAATGTTAATTGCAATAAGAAATAACCTTAAAGCGTGTAAATAAATTGGTCCAAGTGAGAGTGATGATTATTGCAAGCGTTTTATTAATAATTGAGTAATGAGTTTAAGGTATAATTGAAACAAACAATTTGTTTGCTTAAAAAGACTGAGGAAAGAAGAATATCTTGGCAACGAAAACACTTTATGGTAAATCAAATCGAGCCTGAAACATTTTCAATTTTGTCTTGTTGGGCTTTCTTAGGGATTTTTATTTCCTTTTTTGTTTCAATATGATTGTCAATGTATCTGTCTGACAAAAATTGATTACACGTAAAAATAAAATGCAAAACGATCATTTATCATCTACCATCTATCGCTTCTGAAAGATATATTTTTATTTGTATTAATTTGTATTAGTTTTCATATGTTTTTATGATGTATTTATTCATTGTCTCGTATGGCTGCAGAGAATAAACAGAAATAGACTGCAATGCTAAGAGAAATTAAAGGCGTCATGAAAGAGACGAAGTTATAAAGAAATGCTACATTTAATTTAACATTTAAGGAAATGCATGTTTAGGTTCATTCTCTTAGTACCCATTGTGCACGTGACATTTAACTCAATAAGTCTATATCATGTCCTGGATCATTCTTATTACATATGTATTGCACATTTTAAACATAGTATATGCTTATTTAATACCGTGATACAAACAGATTTTGTGAGACATAAATACCTGAATCCTCAAGTAGTTCCCTCCTTCGTCGTTGTTTCCAAACATTTTTACAGTGAATGAACATAAATTTCAATTAGGTTCATTTGTTCTCCTGGTTAGATAAAAGAATTGTGACTTTGATTGAATGAAAAGAAATTGTGTTCTATTGTTTTCGATAATTGTCGGTAATTCGGAGTCTATAGACCTAATGTTTTGTCGCAAACACTTCGGTTTATTGTTTCTGATACAGGCCTTTTCTTGAACAGTCGCACATGATTTGGGTTTTGGTTTAGAAATTGTTATGACAGCCATTTCTTAACGATTCATACAATTTGATTGATACGTGTAGTTTCTTGTGTAGGACATTTCTTGAAATGGCGCACAATTTAGTTAATACGTGTGTAGTCACTTAATCTTTCTCTGGATTTACCATCTTTTGCGCTTGCTAAGAGTCAAAGTAATTCCGAACGATTTTGAGCTCAATTACTTACAAAACATTACTGAAGTTTACAATCCTGATTTAGAAATATAAAACATTGTAAAACAGCATTTACTTCAAATATTAAAAAAAAAACACCCATGTGGGGTTTTGCTTTAAACCATTGAAAATCTTTTCATTTTAAAATAAATTAAGCTCTGTTTTTCTCAATTGAATAGATGTGTTCAATGCTTTTATCGAAACAATCAAACGTTGATTAAAAGTGTGCAGATTTATAATCACGACGATAACACGCTCTTATCTGGAGATTTTTTTTGTTCTTCACACGGTCAGAGCCTGATATAATGTGTTTGGTATTTGCAACCCATTAGTGTCTGTAATTTATTTTGCTTAATACATAATCATATCTGTTAACTGAATTATTTTATTATATTCTACCATTGTTGTTAATTAAATACAATTAACTACCTGACAGTTCATTAATTAAACTGTCAATAAACAAAAATTCAGAAATACTTTAACAGTTACACAGGAACTTAAATCATTGCAAACAATTGATGACGACACTTCAAGACCTTCATTCATTTATGCTGTTTTATTGATAATGATTATAATTTTTATATCAGCAGTTAATAGATATATAGAATGAATATTCTTCTTCGCAGTAAAAAAATTAACTCTGATAATTTTTGTATAAATTATGGATATAAGAAATGTATAATAAAATTAAGAGATCAATAAAAAAATTGCTTGCATTTCATTTGTTTCTTTTACATTTGTAATATTTAGTGTCCAACTTTATTTGTCATCCAATGAAAACGCTTTATTTCTTAAAAATTATGTGCGTTAATTTTCATAGAAGAACAAAAGTCGATACTATATCGAATTCCGTTCATAGTCGACTTCTATTTTTCATAGTACTTCATAGAACGGCATAGTGACGTAATAAAGTAAGTGATTATGAGGCCAAATGAAGTTTGACACTAAATATGTTAGTATTCATCCGTAGCTGTTCTACAGAAATTAGAACATTCTCATGTCGCTATCGCTCCCGTCAAAGTTTCTAATTTCTGTAGAACAGCACGGATGAACACTAACATATACATGGTATATATATTATATGCGAAATTTAAGATTTATCAGGCCATGATTAAACTTTCATTTGATAAAATATAGAACAGGTTTTCTTTTTAAAGATATCAAACAAGCAAGTGGAGTCTCGAAAGATCGTTTTCCGGGGTATGACCCTCGGATTTCAAGTAGTACGCATAACCTTCGCAGATGAACTTATTCCGTCCTGTCAAATAGCTTTTGAAATATATTCTTGCTATACAGTTAAATGTAATTGCTCTTTTGTATGAGAAATATCTATCTCAGAAATAAATTTGTTTGTCCGGGCAATTTCTATCAGCTTCAGCAAAACATCATGTCCCAGGTCAAAAACGGTCATCTACAGTAATGACTTATTTTGTATCAAAATTGACATGTTGTTTACAACTGGCATAATGCTGTCACAAACACTACCAGGGGAATTGCCTGGATGATAACGTTGTTGATATCATTAGATTAATAGAAAATATGTAATTTGAGGTGGTGTGTGATACCGGTAGATAGAACAACTAGCTGTTCGTGTATTATACTATATATATTGTCCATGTAATTATGATAAAGACATACAGTTTTTTCTTTTGCCTTATTTTTCTTATTTTCGGATGTGATGTGTGACATCAATTCAATTCTTCACATAGCCGTAATTCGCATTACAATACTATTTGGAGCAATCATGATCAGCTGTCGTGTCACACATAGTTGATTATCTGTTCTTAGAAATTGCCAAATTCAATTTGAGTATCACTAATCAGTCACTTGACCTTGCTGATACTCACTGTTTCGAATAATGAACACCTAAATCGTGCAAAGTTTTGTTAAACATCACATGCCATAGAAAACAAAGAGTATCTTTAAGAAAAGATTTACAGCCATTGTAAAGATGTTTATGTTCGTTTCTGTTCTTTTTAAAGCTGTATTTTATAAATATTTAGAAAAACTTTGTCGTCAGCCTATTCTTATAAACCCTTTGAACAGTTTTGGCAATGTTATTGTAAATCAAATTAAATATTGTTCACAAATTATGATTTAAAAAGGAAAACCATACATCAACACTAGAACTCGTCCACGAATTTTAACGTGCAAATGAGGCTATAATAAGCTCGTGTATGCGCTAGTCACAGTGTAAGTCTTCCAATTTATAAATATATATATATATAAATAAACGCCAAATGTAGGTTTTCCTTTCTTAAGGTATGACCATCCTAAATGGAAATGAATCCTATAAGGAACTGAAAAATCCCTGATAAGTATATTGGTTTATCTTAAATAATGTAAAATATTTTACCGTCTATTTTTGATTTCATTGCTTTTAATTTTGTAAATATCAGGTACGATATTTATTTTTAAATTGAGCATTATTTGGCCAATAAATACCTATTTTAATTAAATTATTTAAATTAAATTATTTTTCTCCCCAAAAGGGATATGAGAGATACGTGAATAGTGTAAAAAAAAAAGACAAAAGAAGTTGACCCTTCTGGGGTTTGAAACCACGGCCCTAAGTTTCAATGTATTTAACAGTAGTTCTAGGCTATTTGAATACTCTTCAAAGCTAAAGTAATGCAGTAGGATGGTCATACCTAAACAAACGTTTACCGTTTTGGTTTTACTTACATTAGACCTGTTGTTTTTACAAAAGTGATCAACTAATAAAATTATAAATACATAAGAACTATATATAATTCTGAAATATACCGTTAAATTCGGAGATAATAAATGTCTAGACATGCTGCGATTCGTTAAACCTGAAAGATTACACACTGCGTGATAGAAAACAAGAAAGGTCTTATTAAACCTTGAATATAGTAGAAATATCTTATCTTTAATCTGTCTAGGAACATTTTCATATAATGTTAAGTCTTCAAGTGCAATTATCCTATTGTGCAAACTTTAGTGTGTCCCCCTAATTTCATTACGAATATAACAGAATGCTTTAAATACCAATTGTTTAATCAAAAAAATTTATGTTCATACAATTTGCGGAAAGTACTTTGCGCTATCAAAAGACTCCTGATTTTATTGATACGCCCTTATTTGATATTTCGATTTCTTTTGTTGATACATTTGTTTAAATTGCATTAGATATTTTTGTAATTTTGGTTATGACCCTTGGATAAGAAAGTAATAAAACTTGATATCAACGGCAGCTGTTATGACTCGAACAACTTCGTCTTATTACAGTGTAGAATACACGCAGGTATTCTATATGTCGTAAGTAATTTGTATGTATCAGGAAATTATGTCATTTTAATCTACAATCGGGAATGATATTGTGTACGTGTCGGTTTTAAAAAATATTAGTAGTAGTTTTACTTGACAGGAGGGATGCTTGTGTCATAATCTCTTGAAGTATAAAACTTCTATGTTTTGATTAACATACAATGGCACTATGCATATTTTCGAAATACGAAGGCATTCAGAATCTTTTGAAAGAATATGCCTTGGTTTAATAAGTTTCATTTCAAATACCTTATACGAACGCGCTACAAACAGTTCTTATTTCTTAACAAATTCGTGTTACTAGATAGAATACTAGATAGAAAACTTACAATCAAGACAAACGCCCATTTTACTACCCAGTCATGAATTCCGCATTTATTGAGTTTTTATTATTTCAATTTTGTGCAACAGCAAGGACCACGAAGCACTAAAAATTATTGCACTTTTTCAAAAGAAAAGGTGACGATATAATTTGTTTAGAATAAAGACGTTGACGAGCTAATCTTAATGAATACACATTTGATTTTATCGCTGTATTTAAACATCCAGTGCATGGTTTTTCTCCAACTCTTCCTGTTTTCATAGTATCACTGGCTATTCCCTGAAACACGCTGATATGTCAGTGTTTAATATCAGAAGGTATATCTCTGTAGATAATGGTATTTTGTATCTGTTGTTCGCTGACAGTAAAGACAAATTCTCGTATTTATTTTTTTGTTTTGTGTAATTCAGTTATCTCTGATATTTTATTTTTGAAGTTTAAGCATAGGTTTCACCAAATTTTGTCCATCAGCTATAATCCTACTTCCTATATAAATTTTGGTTATGAAGCTTGAGAACAACGACATCTGATATAACTCGAAGAACCTCGCCTTATTATAGTGTAGTATACACACATGTATACTATCTGTCGTTAGTAATTTTTATGTATCAGGTTATGGTGTTATTTTATTTTACAATCGGGAATGATATTATGTTCCTGTCGGTTTAAATAATACTAGTAGTAGACATTTACTCGAATGACGTTAAATTCAATGATATATATGTTGAATCTAATAGAAAGCAACTCTATGCAATTTTAGTAAATGAAAACTTTAACATACCAGAAAAAGTTTTATGCCTATATAAGGTTTTCTTTTCAGTTTGTTCTGAATATTAAAAAAATATGAGTACCACAATAGTCATTTAAAAAAATAATTAACTTAAAAAACTTCTTAACTGACAAATTTAGATAGAATTAAATATCTTTTATGACACAACAGAACCAGCAACAAAAGAAAATAAAACGTTGGAAATGCTCGCAGCTGCAGAAAACTTTTTATGACGAATATATTAAGCTTTAAAATTATACTTTTCTCATGTATGATTCCGATATTCTTAGGAACATTTTTTAAAAATTGTTATCAATATATTTCATAACGTTTTATGAAATTTAAATATACATTCGAAATTATAGTATTCCACTTCAATGTAAATTATAACCATGAAATAATAATTGAATGCTATAGCAATATGTTTCTTGTAAAACATTGTATCTTTTTTGAGCTTTCTCATCTCATGAAATTAGTTTCAACTGTATATCATAATTAGAAACGATAATTCTATACAGATTCTATCAACATAATTTTACCTAGATCCAATCATGCAAAGATTAAGAAAAAAGTTTACTCAAAATTAAATTGAAAATCGATTTTTTATATTCTGTGTGCGATTCTTGTCCATTTTGAGTCTAACGCGATGCAACGCTTCTCATTTTCTGGTCATTTTGCACAAAATAATATTCTGGAAAAAAAGGTTTATGGAATAATCTGATTATACATTTTTTCGGACAAATGTTTCCAATCCCTTATGTCAGAACACCTCAGTGATGTTCCTTAAAATTCAAGATGGTATTAATATATCTCAATTTTCAGTTCCTTCGAGTATTATTCCTTATGGAGGAAAACAACAAAGTTACGTTATTTAATTTCCATGGTGCCATCTAGTCCTATTATCGACAGAAGGGATGCTTGTACCATAATCTCTTAAAGTTTTAAACCTTAAACTTCTATGTTTTGATCAACATACAATGACACTATGCATGTTCCAAATACAAAGGCCTGCAGTGTCTTTTTAAAGAATATGGTTTAATAAGTTTTATTTTAAATACTAAATACAAACGCAAAAGAAATAGTACTTATTTCTTTACAAAATCTTTTAACTAGATATTTTATTAATATTTAAGAAATATACTCATGTACCTATCCAGTCAGGAAATTCGCATTTTTGAGCCTTAATAATTTTGATTCTGTATCACAGCAAGGACATATTCCATGGCATGTTTTCTCTTCAACTTTCTTTGTTTTCATAGTATCACTGGCTATTCCCTGAAACACTCTGACATGTCAGTGTTTTATATCAGAAGGTATGTCTCTGGAGATAATGGTATTTTGTATCTATTGTTCGCTGACAGTAAAGACAAATCCTTTTATTTATTTCTTTGTATTGCGTAAGAAAATAGAGTAAAGCAGAATACAGAAGACTCTTTTTTTAAATTCAGTTATCTCTGATATTTTATTCTTAAAGTTTAAGCATAGGTTTAACTAAATGTTGTCCATCAGCTATAATCCTACTTATAGGAAATCTCCAAAAGGTATATTTAAGCGACAGTGGTCTACTAGCTTAACAGATTGGGAATTCAAAGCAGTACGATTTAAGTAAACAAATTTAACAGCACAAGGCAAAACCAAACCGGCTTGCACAACGCACAGATAGAATTGTATTTTACAAAGCATCACAAATATCAAAATTTAAAGCAGCTTATAATGTATGATTTCTTTCTTTCGATTTCATACCTTATGTGTTGTTGTTGTAATTAACAGAAGTTGCATTATTCTTGTTAAAGACAAAGACAAACCCGAAATGACAGTTCGATCATAAAATGTTTCTCGTCTTTCACACGAATGTTGGAAACAACATCAGTTTCTGACTTTAAACACATTTATTTGTCAAATTGGTGTATTTTAGATTTAATAACGCACACGCTTTTTATTACTTGGGGGACCATGCGCCGCTTTTCATGGAATGACACTACTGTGTCACATTGAAGGTTCCATGATAACCGCCGTATGAACACATCTGCGGATGTTTCTAAATTCAAAATTTTACTATTTCATGTTTAAATGTTGAATTCTGCTTAAGCCGGTGCTAGGGGGCGTGGGCGGTAACTTGCACTTTCCAGTACCGTCCATGAACAGGCTCAATCAAACCGAGCCTGCAACATTTTCAATTGTGTCGTGTTGGGCTTTCTTTAGGGATTCTGTATTTATCTATTTAATGCCATGACAGCAATACAAATGTCGAAGAAAAACCAGACAGACAGATGTATTACCGTTACAGACAGCTTATTTTACGGGAACAAAATCATTTAGAATTTGCATTTAAAAGACATTTGATTGAGGTTTTCGTTAAAACACAATCACACTAAATAATCTGTTCTTCAAAATCTAACATGGCTGATTAAAACTGCCAACTGAATATCAATATGCGCTTCTTTTCATTAAATTGAAATTGCAAGAAATCATGTTTAACAATTTTGGAAAACTTAGTTTAAAAAGTATTTAAAGCAAACCTCTTATTTCAACTATAACTGTCAACTGAATACCAATATCTGCTGCCTATTTATTTATTTATTTGAAGTATAAACAAATTATGATTAAAAACAATTTGGAAAATTTAGTTTTTAAAGTAGTACTGCATATTCAAAGCAAATCTCTCATTTCAACTTTTAGAATACAAGATAGGCACATTGACAAAAAAAATCATTTAATTGTTCAGAATTTTGAGCAATATTTCCTTGTAGCTTTTTACCAATATTTCCAAGTTGCTGTTAAAGCAAAATTTTCATGTTGCTTCTTTAGCAATATTTTATGTTACATTTCAAGTACTTTGTTTCATACAAATATGAATGAATTTTTAACTTTCCCCAAAGGACTACGGCTAGGTAATTAGAATAAAAAGAAAGAAAGATAAAGACAATGAAGTCTTAATTTTTTTTAAGAATTACGCACTAGTCGTACTTTTATATTCTATTTGTGTAAGAGTACCTTTCACTTCAACTAAACATATTTGTGAAAATTCAAGCAACTTAAGAAGTTACTTATTTTTGTCATGGGCATGCAGAGAATAAATAGCTAGTTGCAATATCCAGTTGTAACAATACTTCATATAAACATACGGTGCTTCAGAGGGTATATGTGTAGGTTCATAATTATTGAATACTATGCGTCATAATAAGTTCTTATTTATCCAGTCGAGGGAACATAAATGGTAAAATTTTAACATTGGAAACATGTTTCAAATGTTATTGAAAACCATTAAATTTAAAACGTGGTAATGTGATTGTTTGAATGAATAAATAGAATAATCGTTGTTCTGTCATGATTCTTCCCGATACAAATGTTGGTATAAAGAAAATTTATTATTTACATTGTAGTTGTATTGCTTTTATTGTATACGCTTTAGATTTCTTACAAATGGAAAATGTCCTCATTTCTCAGCCAAATGGCTTTTACCGCAAATAGCCTAATAATTGACGACACGATGACTATGCTATTATTAAATTTCGATAATCAAGTTTGGATTTCCATTTTGCTCTTCCAAATTGCCAAGATTAATTATAGAGTTTCTCAAATAAAGTGAAGCCAAACAATTTGCAGAAAGGCATCATAAATGTTAATTGCAATTAAAAATAACCTTAAAGCGTGTAAACAAATTGGTCCAAGTGATAGTGATATTTATTGTAAGCGTTTTAATAATCATTGAATAATGAGTTTAAGGTATAATTAAAACAAACTATTTGTTTACGCTTAAAAAAAGACTGAGAAAGTAAGAATATCTTGTCAACGAAAACACTTAATGGTAAATCAAATGGAGCCTGCAATATTTTCAATTTTTTCTTGTTGGGCTTTCTTTAGGGATTTTTATTTCCCTTTTTATTTCAATATGATTGTCAATGCATCTGTCTGACAAAAATTGATTACACGTAACAAATCGAACTATCATTGATCATCTACCATCTATCGCTTCTGAAAGATATCTTTTTATTTGTATTAATTTGTATTAGTTTTCATATGTTTTTTTGATGTAGTTATTCATTGTCTCGTAAGGCTGCAGAAAATAAACAGAAATAGACTGCAATGCTTCAAAGAAAAGAGAAATTAAAGGCGTCATGAAAGAGACGAAGTTATAAAGAAATGTTACATTTTATTTAATACTTAAGGAAATGCATGTTTAGGTTTATTATATTAGGTATCCATTTTGCACGTGACATTTAACTCTTAAAGTCTATATCATGTCCTGGATCTTTCTAATTACATACGTACTGCACATAATAAACATAGTATATGCTTATTAAATATACTATGATACCTCTTACAAACATATTTTGTGAGAGCCTAAAGTCTTTTAATTCCCTCCTTCGTCGTTGTTTCCAAACATTTGTATAGTGGATGAACATAAATTTCAATTTGGTTCATTCTTTCTAATGATTAGGTAAAATAGTTGTGACTTTGATTGAACAGAAAGAAATTGTGTTTTATTGTCTTCGATAATTGATGATAATTCGGAGTCTATAGACCTAATTCTATTTCGTAAACACTGCGGTTTATTGTTCCTTTTGCTACCATTTCTTGAACAGTCGCACATGACTTGGTTTTTGGTTTATATTTAGATTTGACAGCTTTTTCTTAAAGATTCACACAATTTGGTTAATACGTGTAGTTTCTTGTGTAGGCCATTTCTTGAAATGGAACACAATTTGGTTAATACGTGTGTAATCAGTTCATTTTTTTCTGGATTTCCTATGTTTTGAGCTTGCTAAAAGTCAAAGTAATTCCAAACGATTTTAAGCTTAATAACTTGCAAAACATTACTGAGTTTACCGTCCTGATTTATAAATATAAAACATTGTAAATCAACATTTATTTCAATTATTTTTTAAAATTAATAAAAATTTGTAGTCAAGTTCTTTTTTTCTCAATTGAATAGATGTGTTTAATGCTTTTAGCGAAGCAATCAAACGTTGATAAAACGTGTGCAGATTTATAATTTCGACGATTATACGCCCTTAATAGGAGATTTTTTGTTCTTCACACGTTAAGAGCCTGAAATAATGTGTTTGGTATTTGCAACCCATTTGTGTCTGTTTATATACAATCATATCTGTTAACTGAATTATTTTATTATATTCTACCATTGTTGTTAATTAAATGCACTTAACTACCTGACAGGCCATTAATCAAACTGACAATAAACACAAATTCGGAAATACTTCATCAGTTACACAGGAACTAAAATCATTGCAAACAATTGATGACGAGTATTCAAGACCTACATTCATTTATGCTGTTTTATTGATAATGTTTATAATTTCTTATCAGCAATTGGTAGTTATATAGATTGAACATTTTTGTATGAAATAAAAAACCTCAATAAACTCTTTTGATAATTATTTATGAATTACATGTATTGATTTAAGAAATGCATAATTAACTTAAGAGATCAATAGAAATTGCTTGCATTTCGTTTGTTTATTTTACATTTTAAGATATGGTATATTATATTCAAAATGTTAGATTTATCAGGCCGTGATTAAACTTTCAGTTGATAAAATATAGAACAAGTTTCCTTTTTAAAGATATCAAACAAACAACTGATGTTTCGAAATCGTTTAGCTGGTATATAACTCTATGATTTCAAGTAATAAACATACCATTCACACATGTTCTTATTCCATCCTGTCAAATAGCTTTTGAAATCTATTCTTGCTATATAGCTAAATGTAATTGCTCCCTTGTATGAGATACATGTATATCGATCTCAGAAATAAATTTATTTGTCCGGCAAAACACCATGTGCCAGGTCAAAAACGGTCATCTACAGTTATGACTTATTTTGTATCAAACTTGACATGCTGTTTGTTACTGGCATAAAGCTGTCACAAACACTACCAGGGGAATTGCCTGGATGATAAAGTTGTTGAAATCATCAGATTAATAGAAAATATGTCAATTGTGTTGGTGTGTGATACAGTTTGATAGAACAACTAGCTGTAAATGTATTATTCCTATATAATGTCCTTATGATTTTGATAAAGACACACAGTTTTTTTCTTTTTGCTTTATTTTCTAATATTGTCTAATGTGATGCATGACATCATTTCAATTGTTCACATAGCCGTAATTCTCGTTACAAAACTATTTGGAACTATCATGATCAGTTTTCGTGACACATATATATATTCTAAGAAAATTGCCAATTCAATTTGAGTATCATTAATCAGTCATGTGACCTTGTTGATTCTCAATGCTTCGAATAATTAACACGTTGATCGTGCAAAGTTTTGTAAAACATGGCATGGCAAAGTAAACAAGGAGTATCTTTAAACAAAAAAAGATTTACAGGTATTGACAAAAGCTGTTTTAATCGTTACTATTCTTTTTAGAGCTGCATTTTATAAATATGTAAAAAGATTTTGCAGTCGGCCAACAAATCAAGTAGACTACACTTCGATTAATCTTTTCACTTTTTAAAAAATATTATTGGAAATCTAATAAATTATTGTTCAGAAATTATGATTTTAAAAAGGGAAACCCCGTGAGAACACTAAAAGCTCGTAAACGAAATTTAATATGCAAATTAAGACTATAATTAGCCCGTTTATGCGCTACGTCCGTTCTAATAAATCAATGTCTGTAAACGGAAAATGTAGGAACAAACATTAACCATTTTGGCTTCTAAAAGGGTGATCAACTAAAAGCCATGTTTGATGCCTTTCTGTGGATGTTCGGATGACCCAAAGGCGGAGTTTTGCATGTAAATAGCAAATGAATTCTCGATTTTCGCCACAATGAGGTTCTATGAAGCCCAGTTTGCTTGCGTGAACACCGAAAGTAGGAGTCGATATGAAACCCATTTTATTAAAGAAATGTAGCTATTTTTCTTTTATGAAATGTATAAATTGCAGCCTTCATGCCGTAAGGTATTGCTGCCTTATAGAACAGCCAAACGCTAAAACTGTAAAAGGAAATGTAATAAATGTCTAGACATGCTACGATCCGTTAAATCTGTTAGATTACATACTGCGTGATAGGAAACAAGAAAAGTCTAATTAAAGCTTGAATATACTAGAAACATCTTATCTTTAATCTGTCTAGGCTCATTTTTATATAATGTTAAGTCTGCAAGTGCAGTTATCTTGTTTTGCAAACACGATTGTATGTCCTAAATTTCACTACAAATATAACAAAATGCTTTAAATTTTCGAACCGTTTTATCACAGTTCTTGATGTTTACATAATTGGCGAAACATATTTGCTCTATCAAAAGACCCCAGATTTTATTGATACGTTCCAATTTGATATTGCGATTTCGTTTGTTGATATGTTTGTTTAAATTGCATAACATATTCTTGTAATTTTGGTTATGACCCTTGGTTAACAAAACAATAAAGCTTGATAACAATGGCATCTGTTACAACACAAGGAACATCGTCTTATTACAGTGTAGTATACACACAGGTACATTATATGTCATAAGTTATTTGTATGTATCAGGACATGATGCCGTTTTATTTTACAATCGGGAATGATATTATCTACTTGTCGATTATAAAACAATATCCGTTGTGACTATTTGAATAACGTTAAATTCAATAATATATATGTTGAATCTTATAGCAAACATTTAAATACAATTTTAGTAAAAGAAAACGTTTACGTTTCTGAAATAACCTTATGCGTACATAAGAACATAAGGAGAAAAAAACAATTTCAGTTCCTTTGTGAAAACATTACAAATAACAGTACCACCATTGTCATCCAATTTCAATTTTGTATAAAAGTCCCTTAACTGAAAGTAGACATAATTAGAGAAAATTCAATATCTTTATCAATACAACCGAATCATCGACACGTGTTCGACGCTGCAGAGAGCTTTTTATGACAATTATGTTTAAAATTATACTTTTCTCATCCAAGTCTCTGATTTTGATAGGGATTTTTCTAAACGTGTTATGGAATCTAAATAATTATATATTCTAACCATAATCCAAGTATTCATTTCATTATGAAAATGTATAACCATAAAATAATATTTTAACCATAAAATCATAAGTAAACGCACTAGCGATCTGTTTCTTTGTAAGAACATGGTATCCTTTGTCAGCATTTCTCCTGAAAAGTAGTGCCTGCTCTATATCATAATTAGGAATAATAATATTTACTATAAAACATAATTTAAAATCAATTTATTTTAAAGTTGAAATTGATCTATATTGATCTCCAAAATAAGAGAGCAACTATCATGGCAAATTTCCGCAAAGGAAATAGATTGCCTGAAAAGAACAGTTAAATATCAAGTATTTAAAGACTATATATTGTTTAATTATGATATCAAAATAATCGTTTCACATTGCAACATTTGAACCAACAGCGGTGATGAGAAAGTGGTTTGAAGTCATCGACTTAAGCCACACGACATCGGACGCCCCTAAATCTTTGTGATGGAAAGGTTATCATGTTTTATGTTTATGTCGTGCTAAAAATATTTCGTAGAGTTTAAATGTTTATTAACCACTTTCAAATTTAAATTTTTGTAATTTATTTAGTGTCACGTTTCTTATGTGTAGAACCAAAACATTGCTGATATTTCATTAAATTTTATGAAATTTTTAAAACAAGGTAAAGAAAATTCACCTCAGTCACAAATTCAGATTAACATCCCTTTCATATAATACTGTAAGTTGTCTTTAACCATCTTATGAATGACTGAAACGTACAGACATATGTCATTTTTATATTCGGATACATGAAATAAAACAATGCATACATTTTCATAATTATAATATTACGATACTTTTATATCAATAAGAAAAGAAGTAAAAAAGTCTGCACATTCTAGAATTGTCATATTCTACATGTTCTATTGGCATTTTAAAATATGTTGTTCACACGAAGAAGTTCATTTACTTTCTTTGAAGCCTTATGGTCCTTTAAACATATTTGTTAGTTTTGGAAGCCTAACTGTTACTTAACTTTTACATATGGCCATAGTTTAAAAACGATTCATTATAAAAGACCAGTGAAATATCACAAATACAAGAAGCTATTTGCCCATATTAAACTATTTTCATTAACTCATTTCTCCTTTTAATCAAATTAAAAGTGTTTGTAATAAGTTCATGGTTGACAAAACAACCTGTAAGGTGAATATTATTTCATTGTTTGCAGACACTATGAAACCGCTGTATATTTTCTCTACGTCATTGTCACGTGTAAAATTGACTTACTGGCATTAAGGCGATAAACTTATCAGCTCTTTTATTACGATTCTTCCTCTCTGTAACAGCAAAGCACTTTTAGGCCCCGTCACAAGTCTTGTCTACAGCTATGATTTATTGTTCGAGTATATAATATAAGCATGTTATTAAATATTGATCATATCATATCATGAAAAATTTAAAAAAGGACTAGGAAACCAGAACATTTTGACACAAACTTAAAGAAAATGGAAATTAAACGTTACTACGATTTTCGCACACCCTCTTCTCCCATTCCCCCGCCCCCTTTTCACCCTTACAACCATTATCCCTTTAATTCCAATATGGGCCCGTTTTAGTTTGTATTATTTCACACATAACATTCCCACTCCTTTCGCCGCCTTTATGTCCACTCCAGGTTTTTGTTTGGTGCCTTCTGGGTGCCCTACTTTGGTATGTCGGGGGGAGGCTTCGTCCTGTCAACGTAGCCTTTGCTTGTTGATCTTTTTCTTGTTTTTTTATGAAACAAAAACTTTTAAAATAGCCGCCACCGATATTTTATCTTTGTATTGTAAATATTGAATTGCTCTGGAACAAAATATTATTATTAAACCTATTAATGTCAGTATGAAATCACTTAGAAGGACTCTAACACAACATTTCTTTTCTAAAAAGTACTTTATCTGATTATCCGAATGATACATTTCATTTTTTATCAAAATTTGAAATATTTTTGGAAAATGTGGCCATTGTAGACCAATCCTTTCTAACAGTCATTTTCCAACTTTTCGGGCTGTATCATGATAATGACAGATAAATGTCCGTCTTGGAGAGCATTTCTTTCAATATACCATGTCAGTTGAACATCTAAATAAACCCAAGCAACCAATTTAATAATTCTTAATTGTTAGGTTTTACAAGTAAATATCCCTCTCAACACTGACCTGTATTATGGACTTATCTTCATTTCATTTTAAATTTGGCCATATTTAAATGCAATTATAAAGATGTCTGACCACCTGTAGCAATTAAACAACTTGTGACTTGAACACAATATATTTAAATAATCATTTACACATTCTTCATGGACCGTGTTTGAAATTATAACAGCTTGCAATAAATTCGAATATGGACAGTTATTTGCAATAACGAAACTGGGGGTCCCTTTGCGACATCGTTATCGAGATAATGACTCAAAAGTTGTTGTCTAGACATATTTGCAGCCTTACAGGATCAAAAGATATAACACCTTGAGGAAATTTTCAATAGCTCATTAAAGTTAGATTAAGTCAGACGCGTGTTGTATACAATAAACAAACGTATAATGGTTGATTTTCCTATTTGAGATACGTTTTAAGACTGGTTCTAATTTCATTCTCAAATTAGTTAAATAGGAAAATAAATGAATTGTTCTTGAGCGCAAGTAAACGTTAACCTCTGTGTACATTTTTTCTTCATAACATTTCTAACGACCGAAATTATATCACTTTAAATGCATATAATACTAATTACAGCAATACAATTCGTCAATTGATATAATTATATTGTCATAAGTATTTGTAGTTTGACTAAATCTAAATACGGCATGGCTTGAAATGTATAAATTTGTATATATGCTGCCTATATCCTGAAAAACTGAAATGGAAAAAGGATAATTCAAAAATACCTGTTTGAGAGAAACGTGTTTGTTTATTTTCTGAAGAGTTAATGGCGCATGCACAGAATTATTGCTTAGAAATTAAAACCTTACTTAAAAATGCAGCAACATACATGTTTAAGTTATGCTGCTCACCTTAAATTATTTCTAGGAATTTTAAAGATTTTGAATGCGTTGAACAATCGACATGTCTTTATCCGATACATAAAGTTAAATGTTGTTTGGCTTAGACATATTTTAGTTCGATGTGATTGTACGGTTGGTAACAACGAATATACATGAAACAAAAATCAACGGACGCCTTTGTTTTGTCTCCTGAACGGTTGAGTCTGGTAATAAATACATTTTAAGAAAACAGTTTAAAACATTCATTATAAGATTACCATTCTTACTGAATAAAAATAATAACAAAGAAAATGGTACATGTACGTTTATTTGACTTTTTTAAGTAAAACTAAAAAACGTTGAGAACTACTATCATTATTGACTTCCTAAAGATTTCTTCCCTAAATTTAAAATAAACATTGATACTTAATTTAAAAACCATTTATTAAACGTTTTTAAATTTCCAGAAATTCGCATTGATTTAAAAAAAGGATATGTTAAGAATTAGATAACAAATTATATTGTCCATTGTACCCGTAATTGTACGTATATGACGTAAGTAATATAGCAAATAAGAACAATTATGTTGCTTTAAGCCACTCTCTCTCTTTGAATGATGCCTTTATCAAAATCTAACAAAGTGTTTAAGAATCCGATGACTCCACATTGAATTTCTAGCAAACATACTTGTAGAAGTCTGTTCCGTGTATGAAGTTTAAGTGCATCTATTTTGACTTGAAATTGGGAAATTATTTTCCACTGCAAATGTTATTTTATAAATGAATTACATCTTCTAATTATATCCGAAATATGGTTTTAGGCTCCTTGCTTCAAAAGCAATAAAACATTGTGCTGTTCAGACTTGACGATAATGCAAACTTGTCATTACTGATTTGTTATTATTTGCAAATAGCAAAACAAGCATAAAAATGGCAAATATGACATATTGTGCGTAGTTTGGATATTTTACACATGAAGGACGTTTGTTACAGATATCGTTACTTTTAGAAAATAAGTTAGTTTTTTCAAGTCGTATCCCTTATGACAAATTAACTTTTCACAAGAAGGACATGTTCTGGTTTAAAAAACGAATAACTGATTGGTTTGTTTTATTACCTGTGTATCTGGACTTTTTCTACTGAAAAGTTTATTTGTGAATAACTGCATATTGATATATCAATTGCAGTTACAAATTGTTTGAAAATATGTACTGTTTCAGACAAAAAATAAATTATTTTTATGTCATTTATTCTTCCTATTTTATCTCTTGAGGTTAAAAATACTTTTTATGAGGCACAGTCGATGACATAAAGTTCAAACAAACGAACTTATACATTTTTCATGATTATGTTTTTCCGTCCAAAGTGATTTCTACTTAACGACGTTTCTCCTTGAAAACATGTAATCTATTTTATTTTTGTTCAACAATTATCTTATCGATCTCATATTTGATAAGAAGAAAACTATAAAACAATAGGTTTTAGTAATTTAAGTATTTAATCAATATCAGAATTAAATATTTACATAGTTTGTTCTATGTGTACCAGTATGTTGTTTACCTTAGCAAGAAATTAAGATAAAGTCATGAAAAAACTTACCAATAAAACATGATTTTGAATTTACTTTTTAACCAGAGACGACGTTCTGTACCACATTACTGTTGTGTGTGCATGTTTGTGGCGATACAATTTCTTTCTATTGTAGCTTCTACTGGTTGGGTGGTTCCAGTATTCCTAAGTGGATACTGTTTAATCAACCTTTGTTATATTGCCAGCTTTTTATTCGTCTTATCTGTTATATGCAGGCTTCAGAATATCTGATCTCTTCTCAAATTTTCATTGTGTTTAATACCGCCCATATATTTCGTTTATGGTATACGCTTTATTTCTTGAAGACCATATGTCGCTTTTTATTGAATGTCACGGAAGTGTCGCATTGAAGATGCCAATAAAACCGCCGTATAAACACATCAACATGTGTTTTAAATGCAAAATGTCACCATTCTACTGTTGAATTGTTAAAGCATTGCCACTTTTTCACATCCAATATAGTTACAGGAAAAAGTTATAAAGTGCTTACTTGTAACTTAATTTTATATGCTTCTTTATAGGCTTTCGTTTCTGTCTTGTGTTTCCTCGGAGAATTTTGAAGAATTGGAAGATAGAATTATCTTAAATCAGGAGGATATTCAATACACTATCAAAAACAATTAAGCTTTTGAAACGGGCTCTGGCTTTAATCGGTATTTTATAATTTGATATTGGTGAATCTCTTTTTAATCAATAAGTTAAAAATGCATTAGATATATTCTAATCTGTTTAGACATATACGACAGATTGTCTCCGCAGCTTATCAAGAACAATTAATCATTGTGCATTTAGGATGATGCAGAATCGACGTCTGTATAAGAAGAAAAAAGGTCATAAGAATCTATTTTACATTAGAAAGATTTTTTGAAAACCAAAGATAGTAGATATGTAAGTGATTGACCTTATATCTTGCTGCATTTACTCAATTTCTCTAAGAACATTTTCAAGCTCTTTAATTGTTGCATTGTCCTAAAGAGAAGAATGGAGTGCAAAGGTTATTATTTTCAATCACGTCAAAAAATCACGCTTTTATATTGGTAAAAACCTCAAAAAAGAAACATCAGGCACATTTAACACTGTCCACATAGAGGTGAGACCACCATACAGAAAATCGCCAAATACAAAATTATTGTCATAATTCATTATTATAATTATTTTAGTAACAAAAAGTCGAAGAAATAATAATTTTTTTTTATATTAAATACAACACATTCTTTTATTCTAGTATATGAGGGCAAAATTATATGACAATTATTTTAACTAGTTGATAGATTGGGGTATATTTTTAGGAACTTCGCCTAAATGAGCATTTTTTTGCATGTTTGGTTGCATAATCAAAATTCCCTGTGACTAAAAGAAATACTAGGTTTTGTTTGTACTTTGTGCCAGTTTGTCACAGTTGTCATTCCTGTTATAAAATATTTTTAGGTTGGTCCTTGATTTATTTCCGAAAGTAAGTTAATATCATTAAGTTAAGCTTTATTTACAATTATAATTGCTACGGTTGTCATAAATGTATTTTGAAATATGTTCCATTCTATGAGTAACAAAATCATGATAAAATACTTTAGAATGGCTCCTTGATATATTTTCAAAAGTTCCTTTATTTCATTTACAAAATTTCTTTTTGTTTTGATTGATGTTAAGTTGCTAGATATAAGATGAAACATGTTTTGTGACACAGTTTGAGGATAAAGGATTTTCATAAAGCTACGCATGTTAATTTGTCTTTGTTTGAAATTAAATGAAGCCTCACAAAATTCAATGCTTGCATAAAAACACTTCAATTGTCATGTGTTCTCATCCCTATCGCATCATCTACTTGTATGAATACAAGCCATATGTTTGCGAGCAATTTGCTTTTAAAAGATAATAAGTTTATTCTCTCTCAAAACATTTGTTATGTGATATATTTCTGAAGTTTAAAACAATTACTTGCATGACAATGTATGGTAAAAAACCATCAGAAATATTTAAGATATAAGTGGCAGGGTTTTAGTTAACCATTCTATTTAGATACTGTCTAGACAGTCATGGAAATCAATCTAAATCGTTAAAGATCAAATATCTCGATTGAAAAGCCATTTAACTTCATAGTAATTTTATCATTCTGTTGTTGTCCTCTTAAAACCCAATATATTTTATCATCTTCTAAACGATTTGAAATAACTGATTACATGGTATCTGTTGATTTCTTGTTTTGTACATGTCCTTTAAGTGTATGTGTCACATCTTCTTCAAAGCTATCCACATTAATCTAAATAAATAAAGTCCTCTATATTTCCTTTTTATAGTTATTATGCCGGCTCGCCACGGCGAGCCGGTATTACGTTAGGATTTTACTGAGAAACAACCTAAAACTCCGAATCCATCCAAAAATTTAATCGAAGCTTGGCTTCCAGCTTTCTACAAAATTTATCTATCAGGGCTAGGATCCAAAATTATTTAGCCAATCAAATTTAATCTTACATAGCGTCAAAAAACCTTCAATTTTCACGCCATTTTTAAAAAGCAGCAAGTATTATTTTGAGCGCAAAGATATAATGATGATTAAAATGTTTGTTTTCATGAATTCTTTTCAATAAATAATATTTACACTGACTTTTGATTTCGCGATTTCACCTGTTCCTCTGTAGTAAGTTTTCGTTTGGTTAATAAACATATGTGTACATCTGGTTCTGTGCATTTTTTTCTTTTTCCTTTTTTCCGGTCATTTAATCCTTTCCGGTATTAAGTGTATACATTTACTGTCCGGGATCCGGGACGCCCCGGATTGGCCGGGATCCGGGATCGTATAAGATATAGAGGGAAAACTAATAAACTATATTTGTGTTGATTATTGTCGTAATGAAAGGCCATTAAACATTAAGTTTTTTTTATTGTATGTAATAAACGTTAAATTAATTAAACTTAGGATATAAATATATTTAGAGCTATTTATTAATAAACTTAAAATGCGGAAATCACAATACTTATAATTATATGCCTAATTAATTGGAAAAATCAAAGACTACATTCTTGAATTGGTCAAATCCTGGGACCCCTTTATGTTTTAATGCGATCCCAGCTTTTCTGAAAACTATATTCTTGAACTGGCCAATTCCTGGGATCTCTTTATATTTTAATACGATCCCGGCTTTTCTGAAAACTAAATTCTTGAACTGGTCAATTCCCGGAATCCCTATATGTTTTAATAGGATCCCGGCTTATCTGAAAAACATCTTAGACTGGTCAATTTCCGGGGTCCCTATATTTTTAATAGGATCCCGGCTTTTCTGGCTGAATTGATAGACAACTTGTGTTTACTTTAGGACTTATGTCTGTCACTCATTCCAATACTAAATAACATATTACGACTTAACTTCGTATAAAGAGACATCTTTATGAATTCTACCTATCTAACATTTATTTGGTCAAGGTCAACAGGCCATACAGTAAATGTGCATAGACATAGGGACTTCATTATATCTGTTTACATGCATCTTCATATATACTCATATTCCTCTTTCTTAAACTGAGAGAACTGGCTTCCATAACTTTATGTCACTTTTATTTTGATGTTCGCTGAAGTCTCTTCAGCTAACAGAACTGTCATTTTTACATTTAAACGCACCCCTGGAAAAAAATTACGAAGCGAGTCGCTACTAGCTTTTTTAAAAGCTAACCTTGTATAGTAAATATTTCAGTAAATTTTAACGAAAGCGGATTCCTTATCCAGAGACGAATTATGATACATTTTGGGAAAAAATTCTTTTGAAAACAGGCTATGGGATTAAGTCGGTATTTCATAATTTGATATTAGGCGAATCTCTCATCACCAATTAGATAAAATACATTGCAAAGTATAATCTGTGTGGAAATACAAGAAAGATTTTGTTCGCAACATATCAAAGACAATTAATCATTGTGAATTAAAATGACACGCAACTGACGTCTTTAATTTGAAAGGAAATTGGTAATGTAAGAATATACTTTGAAATTTAAAGGATTCTTTGAATACCAAATGTATCTAAAATATGTTTTCAAACACAGGCCCGTTTCTTGTCTTATTATATGTTGAATGTACAGGAAAAATCAGATCATTTTCGCTCAGACCATTGTCTAGGTTTTTAATGTTGTTGCATTGCATTATAGCCAAGGAAACAATCAATTATCCCGAAACCCTATTTATAATCTTATAAAAAGAAACATTAAACACACAAAGAACTATAAAAATAAAGGTGGGAAAAAGAATCGCCGCATACGTAAATAATAATCAATTCATGTATATGTTAGTGTTAACCCGTGCTGTTCTACAGAAATTAGGATCTTCGACGGGAGTGATAGTGACCGGAGAATGAGAATGTTTTCTGTAGATCAGCTACGGATGAATACTAACATACCTATTTGTTCACTTTATTACGTCACTACCTGTCTGTTTTTACGAATGCGATTGTATAAAGCACTATGAGAAATAGGAGGCGACTATGAATGAAATTTCATAAAGTATCGACTTTTGTTCTTCTATGAAGATAAGCATTTTTAAGAAATACAGCGTTTTCATTAAATGACAAAAAGCTGGACTCTAAAATAAATAGATAAAAAGTAATTACAGTTTTAAAATGTTCAGATACTTATGATTTGGTTGAAAAGTAACATACTTTTATTCGATTCGAAAGTAATTTCATGATAAAAGTTTTAAGCTTCA